>NW_023411727.1:0-19327 GCF_903995425.1 Onychomys torridus | reverse complement strand
ATGAATTTATACATATTAATTATAATGTAGTAAAATAAATTTTAAATACAGAAGTACTTGAAAGGCCAGAAGAGAGTTACAGGACATGGTTAGGTAAAATGGAACCTGTGTCCTATGGAACAACTGTTGTTGCTTTTAACTGTTAAGCTATCTCCATAGGCATTTTCTTTATTTAAAATTTATTTTACTACATTATAATTAATATGTATTAAATCATTTCCACTCTCCTTGTCCTCTCTCCATCCCTTCCTAAATTTTTCCCTTCCAATTTCTTCTTGTTAAGCATTTGAAAGTATGTATACACAAATATATGAATAAAACCTGCTGAGTCCAATTCTCTTGGTTGTGTTCATAGGGATCCAATGATGAACACATTATGTTGGATAAGCAAATAGGGAACTCATCCCTGCCCAAGGCTAATTTTCACACCTGCAGGAGAATTCCACTATTTAGTGAGCAACAAGAGTCTTATCTGCAAGTGATCTAGGTACCTTGGACAAAAACCAGTATCAAGACTAGGAAAATAGTATAAATAATACTAAACTTGAGGTGGTAAATACCTAAGCTAACAATTGCTGTTGCCTTGGCCATGAATTTCTGGAGCTGCAGGGAAGACTATGGACAATGTCCTCAGCCAATCTGTATCCCTTGGTTCTGTATTCCTTCAACCATAACCCACTGAGCATTCTCATTTTGGATGATTTAAAAAACCTGAAATTCCTACCTCGACATTCTAAGTACCATGATTGCAGGCCTGATCCACCATGTCTAGCCTAAGTTGCTTCAAATGCATTTAATGAGAGATTGGAATGATGGAATGAGTTACATGAACATTTATACTTAACTATATTAAAAAAATAAACTCCAGCATGGGTCCACCTGACAATTGCCTTTGTGGGCTCACATTGCTGCTCATTTTTTTGGTAATGGAGATAAATGGAGTGATCTGGCTTTGATCAAGCCATCAGACACTTTAAAGGCTTGTCAGTTTTTCTCATGATCATTTTTTGTACTCTTCCCTCATTTTCTGGAGATTTGGGCTTGGGAACTTCTTTAAGAACCGTCCTTATGTTAGGTTTGGATGGTGTCAACTGTGTATTTCTTTTGGGTCATCAGGGCTGAGGTATAGATGAAATCAGGATCATCCACTCACACCTTATTGATATAATGACATGTTCATGGGGCTGAATAGATGGATAAAAACTTGAGAGCACTGGCTCCTCAATCACTGGGCCCGATATTGATTCTCAGCACACAAGAGATGGTTCACAACTATCTATATCTATAGGCACTTGGGATCAGACACTCCCTTTTGATAGTCAGTGGTACCTGGCATTAACTTGATATACACACAGGCAAAACTCATACACCTAAATTAAATTTCATACACTTGGAAAAAATCATATATAATGTCCAGTACAGCCAACATTTTGCTTTACTTTGTAGCTGGGAAGTCCTGCAATGAAAGGCAAGTCACATTCAAATGGTAACTGTTATTAAGCAAAGAGAGGTCATTGATTAGAACACAATAAAGGATGTATGGGAGGGCTTAGAGGCAGGAGAGATAGTGGAAATAATGGTCATGGCTCCATTTGGAAGATAAACTACTGTAGCACAGGACTGGCCTAAGATGATTGGAAATGTTTTGTCATGCTACAGAGAAGATTCTTGTCCACCTCAGACAATGTAAGAAACCTTGACTCCAAACTGCTTTTCAAAAAGATTAGACACCCCTTTTCTAAAATTAATATATCTCTATGGCAAAACAGGAATTCAAGTTGGCTTTGACTTTGCAATCTTCATTTGAGCAGCATTTGAAAGCCAGTTTTTTAATGGAGAGATGGTTCTTTCTGCTGATTATAAATCAAGGTTGCCTCCTTTCTTATGGGTATTTAGCTGGTTAATCTTGGAAAACAAATATTTAGATCTCATCATATTAATCTCTAACAGGCATGTCAATCATATTACTTATCTTTGGGGTATTTGAGATACAGCCCCACCTTACCTAAATTCTACTTTGTGAATTAATGTTTCCTAAGAACTGGAAAGACTTTTTACTGTCAATTCTACTCTTTAACATCACAGTTTAGCAGTGGAATGCTACTTTACACAGGATATACTGTTTATGAGCTCCACAGAATTAACTCTAGATGGATCCTAAACCTAAATGTGAAAAGTTCAAAGTACATTACTTCTGGAATATACAGGACCCTGTTTCTCTGAGTTCGGTAAACTTGGGTTCCATAGGGACAACATAATCACTAAGGGTGCCAGCATTTCATAGTGATGTCAACAACAAGCTTATTTCAAATCACAGTCCCATTCCCAATGCACTGCATAGATGCAGCCAGCAGAGCAAAGCTACACAGAGGCTGCCAGCCAACCCAGGAATTTCAAACACAACCCAGGACCACACAGAAACACACTAGAATGTGCAGGATAAGCAGAACCAAGCTGGACAATAAAGGACCAGGCAAGAACATGTGCAACTCTACATCTAGCCAGTGGCTCCCACCCAGCCAGGGGGGCACACACTAAACTGGATCCCATGACTCAACTGACCACTTCTACCCAGTCTGGGGACAGCAGCCCTTCACTCACCATGTTTTGGATTTCCAACTTACCCACACTCTCTGCTCAGCTTCCTGAAGCAGAACTCATAGCACAGTACACAAAACCCCTGTTTTTGGGAAGGACCCAGCACAATTTAGGACTGGCAGGTCTCCTGGAGGGTCTGATTGGCTAATGAGGCTTGAGTTAGAAGAGCACCTCCCATAGAGTTACAGTGTGCTTAAAAACATAACACAGTGGTTCCTGATCCTGTCCTCCACCCCAGACCCAGGCCTGATCTGAACTAGCAGAGATTTGCATTTCAATATCACCTGGCCCTGGCTCAAATAGCAGACCCTGCTATCTTCCTGCTCTCCATAGGAACTTCCTCTTCCTCCTCCTGGACACAGTGTGGCTAGCTAGCTTGTGCAGACCACTATACTATGTGGGAGGGAGTGATTGTCTGTCATTCATCTGGAAGTGTACCTAGATTATTAACAACTAAATAGAGTTTGAAGAACACAAAAGAAGATGTTTGCTAGGAGTCTTCAAAGTGACAACTGGTGAATTGAAGGTACTTTTTACCTGGTTGTCACAGGTTCAGAGTTTTGTCCTTAATTGCATCATCATCCTGGGATGCAGGCCAGCCTAAAAAGTGGGCAGGCCCTCTCTGTGTCTCTTCCTTTTTCCCTCTTCCCCCTTCTCTCTTGCCTCCATGTGGTCTCTGTCTCTGTCACTGTCTCTCTCTCTTTCTTTGTCTGTCTGTCTGTCTGTCTCTCTCTCTCTATGTCTGTCTCTCCCCCCTCTCTCCTTCTCCCCCCTCCCTCCCTCTCTCAATAAAGATCTACAAAGGTAACCATGACCTGTGATTATTCTGCAGCACGCACCTCCAGCTGGCCACTGCTGGCGATGGACATCCACCAGCAGCACTGCTTTAACCAACATTTGGAGTTTATCCAACATTTGGAGTTTAACTAACAACAGGGACTTCATAAAATGAGAAAAAAAGCAGAAACTAGATGACAAACAAGATAATAGGTCTTTCTCCCATCAGAAAGATGGATGATGGCCCAATGCTTAAGGAATTTTATTCCTGAAATCTAGAGAAAGGTTTTGGCAAATAAATTCTGATAAAGAGTAGTCTTCATGGAAAGTTGAATACTTCGAGAATAATGGAGCAAGGATAATGTCTTTATACACAGCCTTGTCAGCCAGCACATCTTCCTCAGGGGGCAGGTGAAAAAACACAACTGTATGTGGTGGTATTGTGTTTCCCAAAATATTGTGCACACTAATAAATTTATCTGGGGTCAGAGAACAGACAGCCACTAGATACAGAGCCAAAAATGGTGGCTAGAAAATGGGTCAGAGCAAGCCAGAGCAGAAGATGGGCCATGGTGTTGCATGCCTTTAATCCCAGCACTTGGGAGGCAGAGCTAGGCATATCTCTGTGTGTTTAAGGATACAGCAAGCATGGAAAAACATGCATTTAGCAAGCCTTTAATCCAAGGGAGTGATGGCAGAAAGGGAAAGATATATAAGGCGTGAAGACCAGAAACTAGAAGCAGTTCACTGGCTAAGCTTTTAGGCTTTGAGCAACACAGTTCAGCTCAGACCCATCTGGATGAAGACTCAGAAGCTCCCAGTGTGAGGAAACAGAATCAGCTGAGGAACTGGTGAGCTGAGGAAGCTGTGGCTTGTTCTACTTATCTGATCTTCCAGCATTCACCCCAATAACTGGCCTCAGGTTTGATTTTATTAATAAGACTCTTTCAGATTCCTGATACAACTGTATTGTTCAAGGTTCTCTACATGATCAGTACTGGTAGAATGCATCTCTTCATGTATATAGAAAACAGATTTAATTGAAAGTCTCAAAATCTGTGGTTCAGGTAATACACTTTTTGCCTATCAGTGGAAAATTGAAGAGTCTGGTAGATGTTCACTTCAAGAGGCTAGATATTTCAGCTGGCCCTCAGTATACACCAAAATTCCAAGAAAGTAGGCTCTAATGTTGGTAAAGGAATGAAGTTGTAGCCAGTGCTAAGACAAGCAGGCAAAGAGACAGAGCATCCTCCTTCAATATAATTTATATATGTGTTCTGCCTCCTGAGAAACAATCCAGATTAAAGTTGCATCTTAAACTTTGTTTCATTTTTTGGTGTTTTTAAGACAGGGCTTATCCAAGTAGCTTGGGAACTCATTCTGTAGACCAGGCCAGCATCAAACCAAGGAAATCCCAACTGTTTCTGCTTCCCGAGTGCTTTGGTTAAAGGTTTACACAGCCACTCAGCATCTGAAATTGGATTTCACCTCAAATGATCCAAATTGAAGATGCGTCTTTAATTTGAAAACATTAAAAATAATCCATCACAGGTATACCCAACTCTTCTTGTTTTAGTAAATTCCAGAAGTAGTCAGTTTTACTACCAGAAATGACCACCATAGTAGCCAAGAATGAAGAAATGGTAAAAATTTCTTACTTGCAAGAGGCAGGGAAAGCATGCTTTTCCTATACAAATTATGTGGATTTTACTTAGGAAGTCTGGACATGTTCATGTAGAATTACCTCTATTCTTAAGCAGACAAGTAACCAAATCCACTTGTGAACATGGTCACAATGTAAAAGCAGAGATATTTAGGAGTATTCTTACTGCAATGTGATCCAGAAACATGTATAGATTATAAAAATGAAGGAAAGAAATGCCTGTGGCATGTTCATCGCGTATAACAAGATCTTAGCTGAACATCAAAAAATGACACAGTGAAAAATATTGCTTTGGAGCCTATGTCAATCTTGATGTCCAATCTGAAAGTTAACTGTACCAATGCCATTCTCAGTGATGGAAAAGATAGAGAACACAAATACAAAAACTTCAAGGAAAGTCACTGAACAGCACTGTATACTCTCCTTTCACATGAATGGTTGTGAGGAACCATATTAACCTCAGAATGAAGCTGCTTTTGCCTCTGAACAGGCTGGCTCAGTGGAAGGTCATGGCTCCTTCCATAGTGATGTCATTTTTAATTAGCCATGGCTGCTGTAAAGGCTATGACATCACTGAAGAAAATTCCATTCTTCCCTTTTTCACATATATTTTTTTTGAGACAGGGTTTTTCTCTGTAGCTTTAGAGCCTTTTCTGGAACTCACAGTTTAGCCCAGGCTGGCCTAGTCTTTCTGTAGTTCAAGCTGTCCTCAAACTCGCAAAGTTCCTCTTGCCTCTGGCTCCCATGTGCTGGGATTAATGGCATGTGTCAATACCTCCCAGTCCCTATTTCTAACTTAAAAATAGTTAAATTATATGGGTGTTTTCCATGCATGTGTCTGGGCACACTACTTATGAGGCCAGAAGATGGTAGGATATGCCAGGGAGTAGAATTACAGCAAATGATTACCTACCATGCAGGTCCTAGAAATAAAACCTGGATCCTCTGTAACAACAGCCAGTACTCTTAATTGCTGAGCCAGCTCTCTAGCCTCTCTTTTTACTTAAAATTAATTTCTATAAATTGTTAATTAAAAGATATTAACATCATATTTCCTTTCATCTCTTCATTCCATCCCTTCAAAAATCCCTTTCAACTTCTTTCTTGTTAGATATGGGTGAAAGAATATGCTGAAACACATAAATACAACCTTCTGTATCCTTTCTTATTAGTTGTACATAAATTGATAATCAGAGGACCACATTGTACTGGATAAACTGTTATGAAGCTCATCCCTGCCTGAGGCTAATTCTCTCAAATGGAGAATTCCACTTTTTAATCAGGACTTCCTCCATAGAAAAAAAACAAAAAACAAAAACAAAAAACCTCTTGTGTCCTCACTGGAGTGGATACTTATTCTGGTTATAGATCTGCCTTTCCTACTGTTATGACCAGATTGTGGGTACCCCCAAAATACCAACATGGAGATCAAATCCCATATATCAAGGTCATACCTTGGTCTATGGTATGCAACAATAAGATCAGACAGTTCTGTGTCAAGGCAGGTTGGGGTTTTTATCATAGCAGAGATTGGGGTGAGAAGATTACTAGGGTTCCAGTCCCTGATTGGCTGAAAAGGGGATTTTGTAAGTGATGGAATTAAGAGATGAAAGGAAATGTGATGTAATATATTTTAATTAAAATGTGTAGAAATACATTTTAAATAAAAAGGGGCTAAAGAGATGGCTTAGCAATTAAGATCACTGGCTGTTGTTATAGAAGCCCCAGGTTTCATTTCTAGAACCCACATGGTTGCTAACAATTTTCTGTAACCCCAGTTCCAGGTATCCCCTGCCTTCTTCTAACCTCTGTCAGTACTATGCACAGAAGAAACATCATAAACCTGTTTTTAAGTTAGAAAATGGGAAATAATGGAATTATTTATAGTGAGGGCACAAACCTGAGCGACTCAGGAGCCAGTGCTAGTTAAATATACCTTCTTCTGGTTTTGCATGAAAGCAGCTGTGGCCTTCTGTTCAGAGGCAAAAGCCTCCTTGTTGTGAGCTTAATAGTGATCATCATAAGTCTTCATCTAAGAGCAGAATACACAGTGCTGTTAAGAGACATTTCCATGAAGTTGTCTGTGTTTGTGTTCACTATATTTTGTATCTGTGAGACTTGTGGCATTGGTATAGTTATCTTTTTTATAAATATATTTATTCATTAATTTTTTTTCATTTTACATACCAACCCCAGTTCCCCCTCACTTCCCATCTCCCACCTCCTCACCTCTCTCCCACTCTACCCCCATCCACTCCTCAGAGTGGGTAAGGCCTCCCATGGTAGTCAACAAAGTCTGGCATATCAAGTTGAAGGAGGAGCCTAGCCCCTCTCCATTGTATCAAGGCTGAGCAAGTTATCCCACCACAGGGAATGGGCTCCAACAAGCCAGTTCATGCACCTGGAATAAGTCCTGGTCCTGCTGCCAGGGACCCCACAAACAGATCAAGCCACACAACTGTCACCCACATTCAGCAGGCCTAGTTCAGTCCCATGCAGGTTCCTGAGCTGTCAGTCTAGAGTCAGTGAGCTCCAACTAGCACCAGTCAGCTGTCTCTGTGGGTTTCCCCATCATGATCTTGACCCCCTCAGGTATTACCTATCTCTGAATGCTCATTATCATACAGACTCAATCATGTGAGTGCTGCAGAGTTAACTGTTGCCAAAGATCTCTAAGTGGTACTGGCTTGAAATCTGTGTGTTTGACACAGAAAAGACCAGCAGAAATCTTAACCCACACATAGCTGGTAGGCTAAAGGCAACTGAGCTGTTCCCTTCCGTCACAAGCCTTACTGCAAATTGGAGTCCTTGTAAGATGGTATCCCAAGAACAAATGCAACTTGAGTTTATAAATTTATAACTTTCAAAGCCAATAGAAATGTATATAACTATTGACTTAAATTTGTCATGCCCAATAGAAAGAAAGATTAATTAACTGTGGTAGCTACTTTTGCTGCCAGGGTCTCCACTGTGCTAGCTGTAGTAACCAGTTATGAAATGGCAATCCCAGAAATAGTAGTAGTGGTGGTTGTCACTGTTATAAAAGCAACAATGGCAGCAGCGATGTCAAATTCTCTTTTGGAGCATGTGAGTATCCCTTGGCATGGACACAGTTCCAGGAACATGAACCACCAGGTTGATACAGTTGTCTTTTAGATTGAACATCAAGATTGACAGGTCACATGTGCTTAAGAGCAATCTACTTTCATTCTGACATTTACCTGATTTTCAGTGAAGACCTTGTGGTACAAGATGAACATCCCACAGCATTTTCTTCTTATCACTTTTATAAGTTTCTGCATTACTTGAGGTAAGAATTCCCCTAAATGTCTCCGCTTTTGCATTATGATCATGTTAAAAAATGGATTTGTTAACCTAGCCTGCTTAGGAAGAAGGAGAACTCTATGTAAACATGTCCAGACTCCCTAACTAAAATTCATGTTCCATTTGTTAGGAAAAACATTGGAAAATCATCCACAACTCGACCAGCCTCCTACTGGTAAGAAACTTTTCTCCTTTCTTTCTGTCTTGACTATCGGGACTGTTATTCTTGGTAGTTCAAACTTCTACCTTTGGAATTAGCTAAAACCTAAAGACTTGTGTACACTTGTGAGGGATTTTTTTAAAATGGTTTTGAAATAAAAGACCCATCTTTAATGTGGGTCATTTGATGTGATATCTTCCTTCAGCTACTTGATGGCTGTGTGCACCTTCAACTCCAGCACTCAGGAGGCAGAATCCACTTCCTTAGAATTGTGGTGTATACTGAAAATCAGCTGAGATATATAGCCTCATGAACTGAACAACTACTGAAATCTACAAATTTCCATTGGTAGGTAGCCATTTTTGGACTACCTGAAGCACAATTTGTGAGACATTCTAATAAATCCACATTCTGCCAGGCTGTAGTGGCACACTTCTTTAATCCCAGCACTAAGGATGCAGAGGCAGGTGTATTTATATGAGTTCTAGGCAAGCCTGGTCTACAGAGTGAGATCCAAGACAGGCTCCAAAGTACACAGAGAACCTGTGTTGAAAAACAAAAGTAAACAAACAAAGGAAGGAACTAACCAATCAATCAATCAATCAACTTTCTTCATACATGGAGAGATTTGTTCTACCAATTCTGATCATGTAGAATAAAGCAATTGTATTTTTTTCACCTGCCCACTAAGATATGCTGACTAATAATAGTGCCCATAAACACATTCTTCCTAGCTCAATTATTCTCTAAGTATTAAACTATCCAATAAGACTACTGTTTACTATTATTCATTTGCCAACAGTTTGCTCTGAATATCTGGTAAAAAACTCTTAAGGCAATGGACCTAATTTCTTGGTTGTGATCTAGTTCCTCCTTTTCTTTGGTGGTTATCTGAGGTCGCTGTGACAACCAGGTAAACCATACTTTCATTTCACTTGATGTCAGTGTTCAGTCACACAACAAACACTCTCCTTGTGTGTCTTTATATCTTTCTTTAGTTGTTAATATTCCAGGCACCCTGCTGCCAGTGTTACAGGGATTCACTGCACCCCAAATAGTATATAGTAGTTGGTCCAGGCTAGCTAGTCACATTGTGTCTAGGGGGAAGGAGAGGAAGTGCCAATGGAAAGCAGGAGGAGAATGGGGTCTGCTTTAGAGCCAGTGCCAAGTGCTATTAATTTCCATATCTCAGCTAATCTAGGAAAAGTCTTTGTCTGGGGTGAAACAGAGGGTCAGGAAACATTGTGCTGTGTCTTTAAGCACATGATAACCCTGTAGGATGTGCTCCCATTACTCAGGCCTCACTAGCCAATCAGGTCCTCCAGATGAACTGCCAGTCAAAAGTGGTGCAGGGTTCTTCCTGCAGCCACAGGCTTTCAGTCTTTTTTTTTTTTTTTTGATTTTTCAAGACAGGGTTTCTCTGTGTAGCTTTGAGCTTTCCTGGAACTTGCTTTGGACAATAGGCTGGCCTCAAACTCACAGAGTTACACCTGGCTCTGCCTCTCGAGTGCTGGGATTAAAGGCGTGCACCACCACCGCCCAGCGGTTTTCAGTCTTTGCTTTGCAGAAGAGCTGGTTCCAGCAGTTTTGTGTGGTGTGGTGTGCTGTGAGTGCTCCTGCAGGGAGCTGAGCAGAGAGCATGGCTGAGCTGGGAAACCATGACTTGGTGAGCAAGGGGCTGCTGTTTCCTGATGGGTGGAGCAGATGGTGAGGTGCAAAAGTGAGTGTGGTGTGTCCCAGCCCAGATCTGGGTGGGATCCTACCTGCAGAACCCATGTCCTGTGAAATCCCACATGGTACTTAAAACTCTCTGGACTGAGGGCAATCCTCTGAATAACTGCTTTGTGGGCTGAACCTGCTCCCAAAATTGGAAGTAGAAGCTGTCATTGAAAATATCTTTGTAGTCAACTTCAACATGCTCTGTTGCACCCATGGAAAGCATGCTGCCAAACTGGAGAGTTCCTTTTAGAGGTTTGTATTTTGCATTTATCTTTTGTATGTAATATCCATTTATAGTTAATTTTGTATAGGTTGTAAATGGCATCTCATGCATTGGGTAGCACGCCACTACTAAGATGTGATGTAGAAGCATAGAATTGGTAATATAAGATGCTTAGCAGATAGTAAATCTCCCAAAGTAGACTTTAGCCTAGGGAGGACTGTTTCTAATTCACTCCTAAGGTAAGTCCATACTAACCAGGCCCATTAGAGATTAGAAGGGTAGGAGAAACTTTTCTTCATCAAGATTTTCTAGATATTTGGATCAAACCATTAAAAGGAGCCACTGCTAATTTACAACCAGCCACTAGGCCCAAACTTTTATCAGAGAATGGGATTCTAACAAGCTGCTTATTGAGGTATTACAAGGTCCCAATTAACCTTAAGGACTGGTATGCCAAATGTTTTGCACAGATTGCAGGGACTCCCAAAAGACCACCATGGATGTTTATTTATAAGCTCAGAATTTGAATTCTGTCTCATGAAGCAGTTTGAGCAGAGAACCCAGAGCTCAGGCACAGTGGGGTTTTAATCATAGCAGAGGTTGGGATAAAGGGATTTCCAGCGTTCAAGACCCTGATTGTCTGACTTTTGTCTCAGAATATAGGGAATGTTCAGAATGTCAAGTATTTCTTCTTAGATGCAGGCACCACAGGGTAGGGTCAGCTTACGGCTTTCATGGGTCCAGGTTTTGCCTTCCATAAACTTTGGGCCTCTAAACCTTCCATGGCAGCTGTGTGGTGAAACTGTTTTGAAGAGCCTGACACCATAAAGTCACAATTTTCTTCTTGAGAAAATCATAGTTCTGCCAGATGGGCAATATGAAACCAGGTGACAACTATTTGAAAAGAGAAACACTGTTGTGTTAAGGACTGGCTTCATCAAGCATGGCTTTCATTTATGCCTCCCATTGTTGGGAGAGATAGTAGCAGCCTGGGGCTTAGGCCTTGGGAGCTTTCACTAAGAGCCTGATATATTGACAATAAAACAGGACTCCTTCCACAGAACCAGGAGTATGCTTGAGAGAGCTGGTAATGGTCTGCAACCAGGGCCTTTGTGGTGGGATTATTTCAGGTCATGAGAATCCAAATCCTTCCACTAGAGGAGGCTGTGGTTATCAGTCCATAGGTCACTGTGGGCTTAGACTGTAATGTTCTTGAGATACCCTGTTTTCCCTTGTGCAGCATTATTTGATTAGCCTCCTCTTTGTGTTTGTCCCATTGTATGGTACTTTCTGCTGACTTCTTAGAAGTTCACCATTTCCCTCCATGTCCCTCCTGGAAGTCATATACAGGTTGTTATTCTTCTCATTGGTTTGTTTTCTTATTTATGTTGTTTTTTTGAGACAGGGTTTCTCTATAGTTTGGTACCTGTCCTGGAACTTGCTTCATAGAGTAGGCTGACCTAAACCTCACAGACATCTGTTTGTCTCTGCATCCTGAGTCTTGGGAGTAAAGGCATGTGCCACCACTGCCAGACTGCTATTCTTCTTAAGAAGCTTAGTTGACATAAGACATAGATTTTGCAACACCTCCCCATCCCAGCTTTTATCCTTTCTACCTTATACTTTTCTTCTTTTTCTCACATCCTATGACCTTCACCTCAGGATCCCATCATTGAAGAAGATCCTGCTGTTTCATATCACTGGGTTACTTAAGAAATAATTTTGGAAAATGTCTTTACTCTTTAAGTTTCCTATCTGTCTAAGTGAATAGAATTGAAGTCTTCTGTACCTATTCAAATTGTTCACAGTGTAACCTGGAGCCTGAACCCAAATGTCACCATGATGATAGCATATGTAGAATGCAAGATGTCTTCTAGGCTGGCTCTTCTTTTAGCATTAGCCAGAGATGGATACACTCTATAATAAAAGAGATTTTTCTTTATTAATTTCTTTCTTTCTTTCTTTTTGTGGGGAATTTACCCACCAACCCCACAGCTCCCCAGAGTTTTCTTGAGTGTGAGCAGCAGGAAATATTAGATAGAAGGATATATAGTGTGGAGATAAACAGATAGAAAATAAAGGATAGCCTCGAGAGGGCCTTGTAGTTAGAGTTTTCCTGCCTGGCCCAGTCAGGACAAATCTCTCTTACCCGCCAGTCCCACAGTCGCTCAGACCCAACCAAGAAAGCACACAGAAACTTACATTGTTTACAAACTGTATGGCTGTGGCAGGCTGCTTGTTATCTACTTCTTCTATCTTAAATTAACCCATTTCTGTTAGTCTATACTTTGCCACATGGCTTGTGGCTTACCAGTGTCTTTACATGTTGCTTCTCATGGTGGCGGCTGGCGGTATCTCCCTGCCCCAGCCTTCCACCTCCCAGAATTCTCTTCTCTCTTTTCCCACCTATACTTCCTGCCTGGCCACTGGCCAATCAGAACTTTATTTACACAGAGCAATATCCACAGCACTTCCCCTTTTCTTTTTTTTGAAGGAAGGTTTTAACTTTTACATAGTACAATTACATATAACAATACCACTATTAAGCAAGTATTACAGTTACAATATTAAAGAGGATATCCTATCTATCTTATATTTGTGAGTATAAGGTTTTATATCTAACTTATCTTGTATCATAACTGAGGAAATTATAACTATCTAGTCTTCAACCACATCAAAGACCTCAGAAGGATATAATATTACCTGAGAACCAGGAGAAGGATGCAAGCAACTTTCAGGGGTCTTGCAGGGCAGACAGAGACAGCTGGCAGCCTGGACAGTCACCTAATGTTCCTTTGTAAAGTTGGGGCATCTGTTTTTTTGCCCATAGGGCTAGAGTCTCTTGGTCACTTCTCTCAGTGTCCTGTAGAATGTCTGGCAGTTTCCTCTGTGAAGAAGGAACCTGAAGGACCATTTTGTCAAGCAAAGTTCAGTGGTCACCTTTCTATGGGTCCTGCATGTCCAGTTGATCGAGCAGTCCAGGCAAGAACAGTTTCTTGCCCAAATGGCTATTTTTTGCCAAGGTGAAGATAAACTCCATATGAAGTGTCTTCAATGCCCATCCTCCTCTCTGAAGTAAATAGGTGCAGCCAGGAGCAGACATGTCTCACTGTCCAGAAAGTCTAAATTTTAAAAGTATTTTAAATGCCATTTTCTGTAGGTCTTTGAAGTATTTGAAGATTACCTATCTATCTGAAATATGTCTATGTATATCTAGAAGACTTAACTAACATGGCTACGAGTATGATTATCATAGATGACTAATTATTAATCTATTTTTAATTATCCATTTCAATTTAAAATGAGCTATACAAACAAAATACCTTAAACACAATTAGATATATATACACAGTATAACAAAATTAACTTTAAGTTTGTATAAATAGACTAAAATCTATACCAATGTAAAACATTTTAAACAAGTTGTTGCTCTTTAGAAGTAAGTTCCTTAATCTACCCTTTTATCCTATTATATCTATATCATATCCCCTTTTCTTCTTTAGAAAGAGATCTCATTCATAATCAAACTGCTTTAAATAAAAACATTGGTTTTTCTCTGTCCCACACCAGAAGGCTCTTCTGATTTGGGACACAAGAATCTCTTAACCTTTTCTTTTAGCAATATGTCTGGGTTTAGAGAAGGAGTGAGCCAATTCCATCTCCAAAGCCAGCTTGATAATTTTGGGAATGTGGGCGTAGTGTCTCTTACTACTTCCTGCTGGAGGGGGGCGCTGTATCTTATGGGGACACAAAGAAAATTTTAGAAGTATGGAGTAGTCCATTAGGGTGAACCTCTGAGCCAGTTGCCTTGAAAGCATTCTGGATGTTGGACCATCTGGGCCATGGTGTCATCGGAGACCTTTCAGGTGGTCTTGGCTAATCAAACCTGATGTATCTTAATCTGGAACAAATCCATAGCCTCTGGCTTTCTGTGGAAACAAAAGCAGAGACTCCTTTCCAAAGCAACATATCCTTATATCCAAATTTTGAAGTCAAGTTATCCTTAAAATTTACATATTTATTTAACTCAACAGCTTTTACGATCTAATCTTTTTTTGCAGTTAAAAATCCCAAAGACAAGACAAACCAGAATCTCTGTGTAATATCCATCTTTGTAAGATTGAAACACCTTTGTGGCTGAAGGCTCCGCCCACCTCAGCTTCCAAACATGGCGGTGGTTCAGTTTACCACCAGCTCTGTGTCTGGAACCATGTGTACCATCAACTATCAGAAGCAGTTCTATTAAAGTAGCGCATAGCCCAGAAATCTTTTTTTTTTAACGAGCAAAGGCTAAACTTATCATGCAGCAGAGTAAAGTGTCGCTTAAAGATTTCTCATTCCCGCCACACTGCAGGTCAGACACACATGCCAGGAACCTGGCAGGAACCCGCCATAGTAGCTCAAACCAGCAGGCTGCCGCTAACTTGAGAGAGACAACTAGGAAGTTCTTTTTATCTCTGTTTTAGAATCTTTTTTTTTCAGGTTTTAGGTGGAAATTTTTGCCCCACGTTGGGTGACATTTGTAGTTAGAGTATTCCTGCCTGGCACAATCAGGACAAATCTCTCTTACCGGCCAGTCCCACAGTCGCTCAGACCCAACCAAGAGAGCCCACAGAAACTCACATTGTTTAGAAACTGTATGGCCATGGCAGGCTTCTTGTTATCTGCTTCTTCTATCTTAAATTAACCGATTTCTGTTAGTCTATACTGTGCCACTTGGCTTGTGGCTTACCAGTGTCTTTACATGTTGCTTTTCATGGCGGCAGCTGGCAGTGTCTCTCCCCAGCCTTCTACTTCCAAGAATTCTCTTCTCTCTTGTCCCACCTATACTTCCTGCCTGGCCACTGGCCAATCAGAACTTTATTTACACAGAGCGATATCCACAACAGAAAACATAGTCATGTTAGGCAGGGAAACACCATTTTTATCCAGTTCTACTACTTAGGTTCAACTGGGGTAACTACTCTAATTTGGTTTCACAAACATTCAGTTCTATAAGACAGAGTAAGTGAGGGCATGCAGGAAGCTTTCTTTGAACAACCAGTTCCCCAAATCATGATACAGAGACTGCTTAATAGTTATGAATGCTTCCTGTTACATGCTTTATGGAACAAAATGAGGATTCTGCCCTTTCTGCACAGCCAACACTATGCACACATAAAAAATCTCTGCATATGAGAAATTTCTTTTGTCCCCTAAAACTAAATGTCACACATATCACAGGATCATGGCTGATGGTAGCAGAAAGTTATTAGCATTCAAATCACATATTGCTGAAAGATGATCAACATCACCATCTTTACTACCAGTTTCTAAATTATTTGTAACATTTATAAGACAAACATGAAAGTGGAGTGCAATGTTCAGAACTTCTAGAAACGATAAGTTTTCCAAACTGCCGTCCTGCTACATACCACAGGTGTTCCTGTGTATGCAACTTGACAGTGATATTTCAAGCATCATATCCTCCTGTAGAGTATTCCCATACTCAGGGAGGCTCAGAGGACAAGGACTACTGCCCAAGTCACCACACCGATGAACAGAATACCGTCTGACTCATGGTCCATCCAACTCCCTGCAGAAATGACAGCTCAGCAGACCTGTTCTGAACATGCTACACTCACCATAGCATGGATTATGGTCTGTCTTACAACTCGCTACAGCAAAAAACAGAGGAGAATCCAGTAAAGATCCTGCATGGTGCATAGTGCCAGCATTTCACAATGATGTCAACAAGTATATTTCAAAGCATAGTCCTGTTCCCAATACACTGAGAGATGTAGCCAGCAGAGTAATGTAATCAGAGGCAGCCAAAGAGCCCAAAGAATTACAAAGACTATGAAGAGCCATGCAGGACAACATATCTCTACATTACAGCATGCAGGATGAGCAGGACCGGGCTGGACAATGCAGGATGGAGCAAGAATAAGCTGAACTCTGCATCTGAACATTTGTTTCCACCCAGCAAGGGAAGGATTTGGCACACTGACTCCCATGACTCAATTGAGCACTCCTTTGAGTCTGGGGATGGAGGCCTTCACTCAACAAATTGTGGTTACCCTGCTTGGCCATGCTCTATGTTCAGCTCCCTGCAGCAACAATGGAGTTACATAGCAAACAAAACTACTGGAGACAGATTCTCTTCAAAGCCAAGCCTGAAGCTGGTAACAAGAAGGACCCTACACAACTTCTGATTGGCAGGTAGCCTGGAGAACATGATTGGCTACTGAGGCCTGACTGACTAGAGCATCCCCCAATATAGTTACACTATGATTAAAGCACAGCACAAAGATTCCTGATCCTTCCTTCCACCCTAGACCCAGACATTTTCTGAACTAGTAGAGATGTGCATTTCAATAGCACTAGACCCTGGCTTTAGTAGCAGACAACGTGATCTTCCTGCTCTCCATAGGCACTTCCTCTTCATTCTCCTGGACACAATGTGGCTAGCTAGCTTATACAGCCCACTATACTGTTTGGGGTGGAGTAAATCCCTGTCATGCAGGGGGAAGGGTACCCAGAATATTTACAACTAAAGAGAGATTTAAGAAAACAAGAGGAGATGTTTGTTACTTGGCTTCAACTGAGGACAGGTGAATTGAATGGACTTTTTACCTGCTTGTCACAGGGACTTCAGACAACCTGAAAAGAAAAGCAGGAACTAGATCCCAAACAAGATAATAGGCCTTCCTCCCATCAGAAAGCTGGATTGTGGCTCCATTGCTTAAGGAGTTTTCAGGAATGAAAGTCAGTGCAAATTGTTGGCAAATGAAATAATAATAATAACAATGTATAGTCTTCATAGAAAATTTAATACTTACAGAATAATAAAGCTATGAAGAATGTCTTTATAAACACCATTGTTAGGCAACACATCTTTCTCAGTGGGCATGTGAAATAAAACCCACAACTATATTATTAAAGGTACTCTATTTGAACAGAAGTGCTAGAATGTATCTCTCCATGTATATAGCAGTTGGATTTTCTACAATATCTCACAAACAGTGATAGAGCAAGTCCAACAATGGCTGTCTACCAATGGAATTTTGAAGAGTTTAGTAGTTGTTCAGGCTAGATATTTTAGTTGTGTGCACTATACAACAAAATACCATAGAAGTAGGCTTTAATTCTGGTACAGGAAGGAACTTCTGTTGTACCCTTTTTGTGAAACCCCCAGAGACCACCAATTTCCTATGCAAGCACATTAAGATCCTTTCATTAAGGTTTGACCTGGGGCACTGCATGGCAGACAAAAGGAAATGTAGTGGCAGCTAAAAACCCAGGTGTAGAGAGGTTTTATAGGAAAAAACCACAAGCAAGAAATTAGCAACTTGGGATTGGGTAGGAGGGATATGGGGCAAAGTGATTTTTTTTTAACTTTTGTTACAGACTTTGGGTGCAAGAGAAATGTCTGTTAACATAGAGAGACAAATAAACAGATGAAGAGTACAGAGTACACATGAGTGAAATTCTATGAACAATTACTAACTACAGAAAAGAAAAATAGGATGGGCAGACTGGGTGTAATTTTCATACCTTTAACTCAAGCACTCAGAAGGGAGAAGCAGGTATACGGGCCAGTGAGTTGAATAGAAATCTAGTCTTTGAAATCAGGTCCAGAGCAGCCAGAACTACACTTTAAGAACCATGTCTTCATGGCAAAAATCAACAACAACAACAAAAAAGATAGAACACACTCAGAGGATTTTACTGAAGTTTCTACAAATAGTTATGCATTTATTACAGTTCTGTTTTCTTCTTTAAGAACATGAAGTGCCCCAATTCAAACTGTAACATAAATAAGATTTTGCTAAAAGGCACTGCACATTGTAACAGTTACAAATCGATAGATGAAAACATTAGCAATATAAATGCTGATCAAATATAATAAACACATGGCAGGAGAGATATGTTAGCAGCAAAGTACTCTTGCTTGTTTTGCATGGAGATGTGCTCAATTGCCCTTGCTTAATTGGGGGACCACAACTATTCCTTATTCCAACATCAGGGTTTGTAAGACCATCATTTGGTCCCTGTGAGGACCAGGTATCCATGTGATGTATATCCATGCACAGAGGTAAAATATTCATGTTCACTTAAAAATTCAAACAAAACACAACACAAAAAGGCCATGCACCTGCTATCCAATGACTCAGAAGGCTCAGGCAGTATGAGTGTCATGAGTACATGCCATCCTGAGAAACAGAATGACACCCTCTGCCTAATTGTAAAGTAAAATATATGGCTGAAAATCTGTAAAACAACATATGTTTGACATGTACAAAAACCTACATCTCAAGCCCATCACCCAATAGTATTAAAACAAAAAAACTAGGAATGTTGGCCCTCCTTTCATCCCAGGATGTAGGGGCCAAAATCAAAGGGATCTCTGAGTTTGGGGCTAGCCTAGCATACAGAGCTCCTTTCAGGACAGCCAGAGCTACACAGATAAACCTTGTCTTCAAAAATAAACAAAGAAAAAAAATTTTAAAGAGCAGGCTACCAAATGACTTAGCAGTGTATAGCAATTGCTTCTATAGTATTATGTGATTTTGAAATACAATCTATAATGATGGTGAAGGCATAATAGAATAAGAAGGAAGCAGGCTGATTACTTTCAACCACAACACACTATACAGAACAAACAGGAAATGTGTTGAGACTATAGAGATGCATATCATACCCCTAGTGAGGAATGTCATCCAGAAAGTCTTCTCCTACTCAAGGTTTCAAAAGCATTTTAAAGAAATCACCATGAAGAAATGTGTTTCCAAATACAATACCTACTCTGGGAGGATTTTCAATCAATTACATTCTGACCCAAGACATTAATGCTCATGGTCATTCATGAAGAACATGTATT
>NW_023411726.1:0-32746 GCF_903995425.1 Onychomys torridus | reverse complement strand
AAAGGGATTCATGTCACATTCCGCTTACATCTGTAAGGTCTCTCTCCAGTGTGAATTCTCTGATGTCTTCTAAAGATAAGATTTTTAAGAATAAAGGATTGGTCACATTCCTACATTTGTAAGCTTTCTTCACAGTATGAAGTCTTTGATGTGTTTTAAGAATTGAAGAACAGGAAAAGCACTTGTCACATTCCTTACATCTGTAAGGTCTTTCTCCAGTATGAACCCTCTGATGTCTTCTAAGATGTGAGTCCTGGGTAAAGCATTTGTCACATTCCCTACATTTGTAAGGTTTCTCCCCAGTATGAAGTCTTTGATGTTTTTTAAGACTTGAGGACCGGGAAAAGGATTTGTCACAAGCATTGCATTTATAGGGTTTCTCTCCTGTATGAATTCTCTGATGCTTTGTAAGAGTTGACTTCACATTAAAGGATTTGTTACATTCCTTACATTTGTAAGGCTTCTCTCCAGTATGAATTCTCTGATGGTTTGTAAGATTTGACTTTATAGTAAAGGATTTGCTGCATTCCTTACATTTGTAAGGCTTCTCCCCTGTATGAATTCTCTGATGTACAGTGAGGCTTGAGGCATTACCGAAGCATTTCCTGCATTCCCCACACTGATATGGTTTCTCTCCAATGTTATGTTGTTGCAAAAGATGGTGTGCAGAGCTGAAATTGTCATCATATTTTCCCTGCCTGTGCTCTTTCTTTGCAGTGTAGAGTCTGTGATCCTGAGTCATGTTGGAACACAAATTTAAACATTTCACACAGTCTTCAGATTTGCAAGGTTTTTCTCCAGTGGTCACACTTTCATGTCTATCTGGATTTGATGAGTCAATAGAGGCATCCCTGTAACTACTGTACCTGTAGTTATTAGAGTTTTCTATAGTTTCACTTGTTCTATAAAGTGCACATGTGGAGGGGTCGTGAGGCACTTTGCCAAGCTCAATACATTGACAAGACTCCTTTGTAGTCTTCACATGTTGATGGACAGTTTCACATTTGCAATAGTTCTCTGAAAAATGAGGAATCTCATATTAATAGGGTTTGTTTTAAGACTAAACATTTGATAAGTGACTGTCTCTCTAAGTTCTGTCTTAAGATAAGTCAACCAGCAACTACTCAGACATTTTTCTCTCAGTGTAATCAAATGTATTCTAACAACAGCATGATAGCCTTCAAGGATCTGTGATTAATAGTAGATATCTATTCCTTATTAAAAATGTCTAATGGCATGAGATGGACCACGGATATGAGGAGTCAATAATTAACTTTGAGATGAATCTCATTGATTGCTTATATTTAGAATTCATGTCCCTATGCTTAAACACATTAGATTCTACAAAAGTAATGGAGGCAAACCAATTTTTTTTCCAGACACAAAAGGCTCTAAATCAATGAAGGCAAGGCTGTCCTGGGCATCTACTGAGTATTTCTACCTCCATAGTCTGATAGCTATACACTGCTGTGTTTAATTTTCCATATATGGTTATTCTCAAGTCTAGTCTGTACACCAACTCCTGAGAATATTTTCCAGAAGGGAGTCTGTGTATTCTCCACTGGGAAGGGAATGAAAGGTGGAATATAAAGTCAGACAGCAAGGACGGCAATTGAAGAAAAATCCTACTTCATGGATCCACATTTGGCTTATAATTTATAAAACTATTCTAATCTGACGTCAGCAAAGTCAACTAAACCTGCCTTTTTACCAGCATTATCACCATAGCTCAGGTGTAACAGGCACCTGTTCTAGTAATTACAACATGTAGGAGGCATCCCAGGACCAGGATACTGCACTGAGTTAAATGATCAGGAATCCTTTCACATGGAATTCAGTATCGCAAAAACATTCTCAGCTCTTGCATTGTATTTGGAGAGCCTTTCTCCAGGTTCCACTAAGCCCCAGTAGTGTGTTAGCCCATTTATAAAGTAACACACAGACATTCGTATTATTTAAACTGCTTAGCCATTAGCTCAGGCCTAACATTGTCTAGTTCTTACTCTTATATTTCTATTAATCTATACTTTGCCATGTGGCTCGCGGCTTACCATTACCTTATCTCTTTCTTGTCATGGCATGGCTCACAGTATCTCCACCCAGCCTTCCCCTTCCCAGAATTCTCTTCTCTCTTGTCCCTGCCTATACTTCCTGCCTGACCACTGGCCAAACAGCATTTTATTTATTTTAACCAATCAGATCAACACATTTGACATACAGAACATCCCACAGCACTTCCCCTTTTCTTTTTTTTCAAAAAACAAGGTTTTAACTTTTATATAGTAAAATTTCAGATAACAAAACAATTATCAAGTGAGAATTACAGTTACAATATTAAAGAAGATATCCTATGTATCTTATATTTGTGAGTCTAAGGTTTTATATCTAACTTATCTTTTATCATAACTCAGGAAATTATAACTATCTAGTCTTCAAACATATCAAAGACTTCAAAAGGAAGCCATGGTAATTATTGTCATACTACACTTTTGCCAGAATTTCAGACAATCTTCCCCATTACTCTGAGAGTTGCTGCTGAATCTATAGTTAGTCTAACTAAGATTTAACTATCTGAGTTTCTCACAATACCCAACAGAGATACCATCGGCCCCAAAACTGCAGGAAGCAGTCCTAAGAAAAAGATGCCCCTTGTCCCTAAGGTTTCGCATTTCTCAGGTTTATGGATGATTGTCTAGGGTTAGGGGTGGGAAAAACTGTTAAACTCAATACTCTCTTTAAGGAAAGAAAATACGTCTCAAAAAAAAGAGAAAAGAAGAAATGGAATGGATAGGTTTAAGATATTATGGTAGACTATTGTATACATTAGTAAACAAGTTTAGTAAAATAGCATCCTTAGATAATTTGCACTATAATTTGCACTGTTATGAATTCTTATATGTTGATACAAATATAAACTTTTTATATTCCTATTTAAGATAATTTATATATTGATACAAACACAGAACTGTGTTTGTTATAATGTACACTTATTTTTACTTGTTTACTTATTTGAAATATTTGTATATTGATACAAATGTAAATTTACATCTGTCATACTGTATGTATGTTTTACTTCTGTTTAGGATATTCTGTACATTGATATATACTTAGGATTATTATCATATTGTATATTGTACTATACATTCCTACCTCTGTTAAAGATATTTTGTGTATTGTAACAATTTTAAAGCCATTGTCCTTTTACTGTACATTTGCTTACAAACTGTTTGCCTTGTTTACATGAAGCCTTAGTCCTTAGGTTGTTTAGATAGATAAGACTTATAGATTTATTGTCACCTATGCTTGTAATCTCTATAATTATGTTAGTTAGGTTATCCAGGTTTATAAATATATAGGTCGAATGGACAGGTAATCTTCAAACACTTCATGGACCTAGAAAATATGGCATTTAAAGAACTTAGAATTCTGTTGACATGAGAGACATTGCTCCTGGCAGCACCAATTTGATCCTGAGAGAATGTTGGGCTTCTAAGACATTTCCATTTGGAAGTTTGTCTTCTTGGCACAAAATGGCCTACTGGGCAAAGAACTGCCCTTGCCTCAACTGCTGACAGTATGAATGCTGTCCTTTCTGGACAAACGGGACACAAGGAAAGTGACCAATGTACTTCGTCAAGAAAAGGTAAGATGGTCTTTCAGAATTCCTGCATCTGAAAATGGTCTGTCATATACTCTAGGCCTGTAGCCAATTTGAATGCACCAACGATGCTGAGAAACATTAGGTGACGGTCCAGGCTGCCAGCTGTCTCTATCTACTCTTGCAAGACTCCCAAAAGTTGCTTGCATCCTTCTCCCATTTCTCAGGTATTATTATATTCCTTCTCAGGTCTTTGATGAGGTTGAAGATTAACAGTTATAGTTACAACTTAGTATATATATAAAATCTTAGATAGAATATTAAGTATTAGACTCAGGTTCTTTAGGATAGGACACCTTTTGGAATGATTTTTGTAACATGCTACCTACTCGTGCACTAGACTTCCCTGGATTTTAGTATGTGTTTTTTGCTTGATATTGTTTGCATTTATTGTAATTCCAACTTATCTAGGTCATTATCCCTTATTACTCCTGGACAATATTTGATAACCATTTCTTTGTATATAGTCTTGTATTAGGTTAGAACTGTCTTATTTAGACAAAAGGGGGAGATGTCGTAGGTAGCCATCCCAGCCTTGGCCTGGAAGTTCTGACCCTCATCGAGGCTTTGGTAATGGTCACGCCCACAAAGTGGGGCTGAGGGAGGATGCTGAAGACTCAGGATTGAGAGGAGAGGCTCTATTTGTTCTGGGACCCTGGATGCAGCAGAGTTCTCCAGAAACACTGCCGGATTGCGCCATACCTTTCCCAGACCCAGCAACCTATCCCTTCATTTGTAAGTTACAACACAAAATAAACCTCCCTTTTAACTACATGGAGTGGCCTTAATGATTTCACCAATATCAGTACTGTGGGATGTTCTGTATGTCAAATATGTTGATCTGATTGGTTAAAATAAATAAAATGTTGTTTGGCCAGTGGTCAGGCAGGAAGTATAGGCAGGACAAGAGAGAAGAGAATTCTGGGAAGGGGAAGGCTGGGTGGAGATACTGCGAGCCACTGCCAAGACCAGAAAGAGATAAGGTAATGGTAAGCCATGAGCCACGTGGCAAAGTATAGATTAATAGAAATGGGCTAAATATAAGAGTAAGAGCTAGACAATGGTAGGACTGAACTAATGGCTAAGCAGTTTAAATAATACAAATGTCTGTGTGTTTATTTTATAAATGGGCTACCGCACTACTGGGGCTTAGTGGAACCTGGAGAAAGGCTCTCCAAATACAACTGGCACCCAACATGGTGCGCCATTTGTAGTTAGATTTTTCCTGCCTGGCCACTGGTCAAACAGCATTTTATTAATTTTAACCAATCAGATCAACACATTTGACATACAGAACATCCCACAGCACTTGCATATCCTTTTTTTGATGTCATCACTGCTGTCCTGCTCATTCTCTAGCCTACCCCAAATCTCTCCTCTCCACAATCCATGGCAATCTCATTTGCACTGGACATGCAACAAGGCCTCCCATGCATACAATAATCCACATGTTCTCTGTGGTAGCCCATGACCCATGCTAGAATTTTTAGAAATAATACAGATGTCTAACACAGTATCATGCTCAGTATATGATGAGAACACCAAGTAGAGGAATCTAGGAATGATTTCCTATAGCTATTCACTGTCAGAACCTTCAGAATATTTAGGGAGAATTTTAAGATTGCACATCTCAACTCTTTCCTCACAATTAAAACTATCTGAAATACAACTATGGACATGGAACTTTAAGATATTGGTATAAATATTATACAATCTTAAGTTTCTGAATGCACTGTGGAACCAAAAAGAGGGGTGTATGGCACCTCTAACATGGAAAATGGAAAGGAAAAATCAAATATCATGAAAATGTTCTTTTCTACTACAAAACTTTTCCTAGTTTCCTGCTCTTTCTAAGACAGCTTAACAGAGAGTTTACAATGTATAATGCCAGTACATAGGATTAGTTAGGAATTCTAGAAGTAAAATGTTCTCACCCACAACGACAAAGTTGCTGTAATTCTCCAACATCACATCAATGTGCAAAGCCCTCTGAGCAGAATCCAGGCATTCCCACTCCTCTTGGGAGAAGTCCACAGACACATCTCTGAGTGTCAACAGACCCTGAAACAAAAAGTTGTTTGACCACATGATACCAGACAGAATGCTTTCCTAGATATAAGTAGAGTTAAGGAAATTAGGGATGTAGATAATGAAGGCAATTACTCAATCAAATAGTTTTAATATAGTCACACTCTATAAGTGTGAAAACAGAATGACACAATATTCTCACAAGCAATATACACAAAACAACACACACTTATGTCTGTACAAAGTTGTCCATCTATTATGGATGTTGTGCTATGTTCCACAGGTTCACAGTGTATATGTCTCAGAATGAAAATTCATGATGAGGAAATGGGCTTTAACTGCAGCTTTCACTGTAGATCATGGCAAAATGTAATGCTACTCAATCAATTCTGTGTATTCTTTGGCCTTACATGATTGTATTCTAACATGCTCAGTTTGTATGTTTAAACTCTAGGTTCAACTCAGTCCATTAAACAGCAAAGTGGTAGATATGAAAGATAGAGTTCATAGAAAAGAATTTTCCTTTTTTCCACATTAATAATGAGTGTAATAACACTGCATACTGTCAATTTTAACATTAAAATTTAAGAACATGTAGTCTATGGAAATGCCTTTATAACCATTTTTGAGTCACACTGACAAGCAGATAGAAAAATCCACATCAACCACATTTGATATAATGTAAAATTTTCCTAATAAAATAGGAATATGCTAACTTAGAAAAAAATTTTTGAAGTTTTGAAGAATGCTTAATTTCTTAAGAGTTAGAAAACTTGAAGGATATTTGTTACAGGATACTTGTTTACAGTGAATGAAAAATACCATCACTTTCCATTGCTTTTAAATGTAATAGAGCTTAGAAGAACAGTTCAGGAGAAAATTTGAGCTTTTTGTCTCTGAATTTTGAAGTCCTCAATGTGTTTCTTTTAGTACTTAGGCTGTACTGTCTGACAGTAGTGTGTGTGATTCTTCCTTTATTCCTCTGGAAGTGCACAGTGGTGACATATTCTTTCTGAGTCAGGAATAAATGCAAACCTGTGGGTCAGAGCCCATCCCCCAAAGCTCCACTTTAAAACACTGCAGCTTCAGGGAGGAGAGCCATCTCTCTCATAGGAACTGACTAGAAGGCAATGGCTTATAAAGGAGTAAGTGGCTTATACACATGAATCGGTCAATGCCCTCAAGACATTATCCCTGATGCATTCCACATAATGCTACCTAATGAGTCTCAGACAGAAAGGGCTTCACAGTGGGATCCTGTCTGGGGCAAAGAGCAAAAGAGAAATAATAAAATACTAATCTCAGGATGGATGTGGTAGTATATGCTTTTAATCCCAGCACTTGGGAAGTAAAGGAATGTTATTTCTATGAGTATGAGGCTAGTCTGGCTTATGGTGCTACTTCTAGGAAAGCCAGGGATACACAGAGAATCCTTGTCTGGAAAAACAAACCCAAAACAAAAATCCCAAAACACTGATCTCTCTAGTATGGGACGTTACAACTGAGCATCCTAACCACGTGAGACATGTTAGCAGCAGTTGTCCTGAGACAGATGGCAGGGGTCAAGAAACACATACATACATCATCACTGGATGATATTAAACACCAAAGAGAAATACAAGTAGACTACTGTAATAATTTGAATGTAATTGGTCCCCATTGGGAATGGCACTATGAGGAGGTGTGGCTTTGTTAGAGAAGGTATGACCTTGTTGGAGGAAGTGTGTCACTGTGTGGGTGAGATTGGAGATCTCCTTTGTCTAAGCTGTGCTCAGTGTGACACTCAGTTGAGTTCCTGTTGCTTGCAGATGTAGGACTCTCAGCTACTACTCCAGCTTGTCTGCCTGCATGGTGCCATGATGATAATGGACTGAAGCTCAGAAACGGTAAGCTGCCACTGCTGTGGATATCGCTCTATGCTGTGAATGTGTTGCTCTGATTGATTAAAAATAAAATGCTGATTGGCCAGTAATCAGGCAGGAAATAGAGGCAGGACAATAGAGAGCAGAATTCTGGGAAGAGGAAGGCTGAGTCAGGAGTCGCAGCCAGACACAGAGGAAGCAAGATGTGAAGGCAGAACTAGGAAAAGGTACCAAGCCATGTGGCTAAACATAAATAAGAATTATAGGTTAATTTAAGTGTAAGATCTAGCTAGCAAGTAGCTTGAGCCATTAGGCCAAACAGTTTTAATTAATATAAGCATCTTTTTGTTTATCTGGGTCTGAGTGGCTATGGACCCTGGGTGGGACAGGAGAAAACTCCAGCTTCATGCCACCTCAACTAAATGTTTTGCTTTATAAGAGGTGCCATGGTCTTAGTGTCTCTTCACTGAATTAGAAATCCTAACTCAGACAACTACAATCTGAATCTACATTCAAGAACATCATTTTTGCCAGATGGTGGTGGCACACACCTTTAACCCCAGCACTGTAGGCAGAGGCAGGAAGATCTCTATCAGTTTGAGGCTGGTCTACAGAGCCAGTTTCAGAGCAGCCAGGCCTGTTACACAGAGAAACTCTGTCTCAAAAAAAATTTAAAAAAAGAAATAAAAAACATCATTTTCATGGTAGAAACAAGCCACATGTTCAAGGCATGTTATGCACTGTCTCATGTACTAAAAATTTTAGCTTTAGGAACCATGCATTATTTAGCATTAATAACCAAGATTTCTCTCTTAATCACACATATTGCTAAGATGTTGTGACAACTATCCCATGTGTCTCAATATTAGCTCTCTATAACCACAATTCAAGGAAAAGGGACAGTTTCCAAAAATTGTTTCTATATGACACAGGAGCCTTCACTCACTAATATATAAAGATGTAGTCCATCCTATACAGCAAATAGGAATCACATCAATGCATTTTGTTCATTTATTGAAATGTAAATATATTTTCAAAATTACAGACCATAAGTTCATGTGAGATAATTACCCTAAGGGGAAAAATAATCTGGGAAGGACAGAAAAGTTAAAAACTGCAATAAGTGTGGATTTATGGAATTATATTATATAACTGTATTAATAAATACAGCCTGGTATGGTCATAAAAAGAGAGAGGAGAGTAAAAGTATATGATAGAGACCCATTAAGAAAATTAGAAAGCTAAACCTACTTAATATTTGACAAAGGAGGGAAACAGATCCAATATGGAAATGTGGTCTTTTCAATAAATGGTGCTGGTAAAAATGATCCAGCAGGAGAATGTAATTAGATTTTTATCTTTCATTTGTACAAATCCATTAAAAACTGGATCAAAATATGATTTGAAGCCAGATTACACTTAGGAACCTAGAAAACATAGGAAATACTCATGAGGATATTAGGATGTGCAGGAATTTAGTAATTAGAAAGAACACCAACAACACAGGAACTGAACAAATGGAACAAGATGAATATAAATTATAAGATGGAAACAATCAGCAGAGCACACAGACACCGAGTGATGGGAGAGAATCCCTATCAAGAACAGTTTGGACTGGAGCTCATGCCTACATTTACCAAGAATTGCAGAAATTACATAACAAGGAAATAAAACTGCTAATGAACAAATGGGGAAATGAACTGAATAGACACTTTAAAAAATAAATACACAAATGGCCAATAAATATTTCAAAGATGTTCAGGATCCCTAAACTGCCATCATGGAAAGACAAAGTAATAGTGTTTTGATATACCGCCTCGCCCCAGGCAGAGTTTGCTGTCATCAACTAGCCATAAAAGAAACGTTAAGCAAAATGAGGAGAGAAAGTAAGCCCTCTTCATTGTTGATGGCAGGGTGTAAAAATTAATACAGCCATTGTGTAAATCAGTTTGGAGATTAATGAAAAAATTGAGATAGAACTAATGTGTGACCCAGTAATGTCACTTCTGGGAACATATTGGAAACCCCGCACCCCAATACAAAGATATTTACACTCCATAATCACTGTTACTGCCTTCAACCTATCAGAGTATTAGAATCAACGTAACTATAATGAAGATGGTACTCAAAGAAAATGGAATTCAGTTCAGCTGAAGAGAAAATTGCAATAAAAATTGCAGGAAAATAGTAATATTAAGTTAGGTCACACAGTGCCAGAAAGAAGACATCACATTTTCTCTCATATACAGAAATTGGCCAATAATATGAATATAGGAGAAACAATATACATGTGAGCATAGGAGAATTTGGAAAAAAGAGATCAAGAAAAGGTAAATAACAGGATTGATGTAGGACTGAATACAGGTAATAAACACCAGTTCTGACAAAGGATATAAATCTAAGTATTTTTCTAGCTGTAATTCTTAAACAGTAATTTTTCTTTTTTTCTGATGGGTAATTTGATAAAAATATATTCAATAACAAAAATGTAAAGCTCCATTTGTGGGATTCCAGAGCTTAAGTTCTCACTACATGAGTACACTAACTACATAAAATTGGAGTAATTATACAGTATTTGAGTTTGAGTAATTTCAGTGTGTGTGTGTGTGTGTGTGTGTGTGTTTGTGTTGTTTTTTGCAACAATTGTCATAATAAAATTTAAAATATTGTGAACAGCAGAAAATTAAAGGTTTACAATATGTGAACATATAAAATTTCTAGAAAAGTAGGTATCCTTACTGGAGAATCAGCCATTTCTTGCTGGTTCTTTTCTTTGAGTTTTTCTTTCAGGAACAAGGAATAGATGACCTGCTTAACTTTCATATAAGGGATCAAAAAGGAAAGGAAGAAATTAATACTGAAAGCTGTAGAACAAATTCTTGTTGGTCTTACTAATAAAAACCCAAAGTCTGATGGGGGGAGCTGAAAGATCAGAGAAGCAACACAGCCAGCTGCTAGTTCTTAAATCTGTGAGATTCTCCAACTGAAAGAATGCTGAGCTCGTGTCTCCTTCCACCTTATATTCCTTTCTCTGCCCACTTCCTATCCCAACCTCCCTAGTTCTCCACTAAAAGCATGGGTGCTTCCCCAGTGCTAGGCACAAAGACATGAGATCCCAAGTGCTTGTATTAAAGGAGTTTGCCACCACTGCCTGGCTTTGTTTCTGTTTTAAACTGGATCAATCTGTGTAGTCCAGGGTGACCTTGAATTTGAAGAGATCTGTCTGCCTCTGTCTCTGAGTACTGGGATTATAGGTGTGTGTCACCACTACCTGGACTCTATGACTAACTAGTGGCTGGCTTTGCCCTCTGATCTTCAGGCAAGCTTTATTTGCAAGAACATACACAAATGACCACCACAGAAAGCTGTAAGAGAACAATGTCAAAACAAAGAAAACACACAAATATCACCAGGTGTCCATACAATGATCCCAAATCCAGAAGAGAATGGAATGATATTTCAAGCTTGAAGAGAAAATCACTGTCAATCCTATTGTTGCATCAATAAAAAATTATCTTAACATTGATAGAGACATAAGTGCATTTGAAGGTAGTCTTGAGATAACATAATTAATTGATTTCACTAAAGCAGCTTTGCTGATAATAATTAGAGGCCAGATTTATACAGGGGTATCAGAAGACTTATCCATGTAATTACAGGAAATAATAATTCTATGTGGTGACTACATAAATACAGGAAAACTTGAAAGTAACCATTCATGGGCAAGACAGCAAATCACCAATTCTTAAACAGAAGGAAGAAGATATTTCATAAGAATCTAAAAATGGTCTTTTAAAAAACTTGTAACAAGATATTGTGGTGAAGGCTGAAAGATCAGTGAAGAAGAGCAAGCCAGAGCCACTCACCTTACCAACTCCTCAGGCTAAAAGAGCTCATCCAGTAGGAATCAAGTCCAATGAGTTTCCTCAGGTGAAAAGAGCTCACCCCAAATGCCTTTAGTTCCAGTCTCAAGCCTTATATTCCTTTCTCTGCCCAGCCATTACTTCCTGGTGTTAAAGGCTTGTGTGCTTCCCAGCACTGGGATTAAAGGTGTGTGCCACCACTGCCTGGCTCTCTTTTCTCTCCTACACTGATTGAATCTCATGTAGTCAAGGGTGGCTTTGTATTCACAGAGATCCAAATGGATCTCTGCCTCCTGACTGCTAGGATTAAAGGTGTGTGCCACCACTGCCTGGCCTCTATGATCAATTTACTGTCTTGTTCTGTCCTCTGATCTTCAGACAAATTTTATTAGAGTACACAACATATCACCACATAAATATTACCAATAATCAAACCAGGAATAATATGAAAAAAAAGCATACTGAATAATAATGCCATGTCCAAAAATCTAGCCATTCTGGAGTCCATATGGAGAGTACTCAATTAAATAAATCCAGAAATTAAATAAATCTAGCAGTGTGCTGTAGATGTATCCTGCTTATTAAATAAGAAACACAGAGCCAGTTGCAGAGTTAAAAACCATGAGGTCAGAGCCAAAGCAGAAAACCTTACCCTTCACTGCTTCTGAGGTTCCTCCTCTCCGCAAGAGACCTACTTCTCTGCGTCCTGTCTATTTAAAGACTTTCTGTTCTCCTCCCTCATTGGTTGTAACCCAGCCACCTGACCTCCTCATCACTGCCTGTTTGTACAGACCTCCAGGTCTTCTATGGTTGGTATTGAAATTAAAGGCGTGTGTCTGCTATGCTGGCTATGTCCTTGAACACACAGAGATCCGCCTAGCTCTGCTTCCCAAGTGCTGGGATTAAGGGCGTGCCCCACTACTGCTCGCTTCTGCTCTGGCTTGCTCTGACCTCAAGGCAACTTTATTGACATACAAATAAAATCACATTTCAATACAAATAAAATATCACTATATTTCCCCTTTTCTATTTTAATAAAAAGAAAAAAGGAAAAAGTTATAACTAATATAAGAAAAACTATATACAAAAGTACAATAACTATATATACCATATATACAAACAATAAATACCTAAACAATGTCTAGTCCATTTGTAATTGACAAATTCAGAGAAAATAATTCCATTATCTATCCTATTTTGGTAAGTCCAGAATGTACCTGATTCACTTTTTATCCTAACTTATATAGATAACGGAACTGTCTTATAACATCTTTCAAGTTTATACACTTACAGCTCTTAGTGAGTTTTTCTGAAATCCTTAACAAAGATAATTATAACTATAACTAACTGATCTTCAACTCCCTCAGAGACCCAAGAAGGAAATAATACTACCTAATAAAATATAAAAACAAGAAGTGCATGCAAGCAGCTTCAAAAAAAAATGTGAGTTGACAGAAACAGCCAGCTGCCTGGACAGTCACCTGAGGTTTCTCCACAGTGTTGGGGCATCATCTTCAGCCTACAGGCTTAGCGTATCTGACAGACTCTTTTGTGAACTAAGACGTATACAAGGTCAACAGTTTGACCTCACATTTGGTGAGAGCAGTCCATGTACCAGAAACACCTGAATTCCATTAGTGTCATGTCATGATTCAGGATTTTAAATTCTGGAAATTATTGATGTCTTTTCAATTCAGCTGTCCATTTTTCTTGGCTGTGTATATGTGGCTTCATCTTGGCATCCTGTTCTTCTCCACATCTCTCTATTAAACACCAGTCTACTATTGAGAGAGGTGAGCTTAGTTATTCTTCAAGAATAACTGTTTCATCTGCTGTTCCATTGCACATCAGAAGCCATTGGCCCACTCCCTGTTCAGCTGCCTTCAAAGAAAAGGACATGGTACCTTTTACAGATTGTAAAGGTCACTCATTTCAGGGATGGTGCCATATTGTCCTGGCTTCAGAAGATGCCTTTTGTTAAAGCCACAACCACACTTGTTTTGGCAAGAATTGGTAGTCCTTGGTTTCATGTCCTGTCTGTCCTGTTTGTCAGCAGTTGATTCAAGGATACTTTGTTGTCCAGTGGCTGACTTTTGCAACAATGAAAGTTAGTTCCATATGCAGTTTCTTCAATGCCCATATTTTCTCTGAAGTAGATTGGTACTGCCAGGAGCCGTCATGTCTCATAGTCATAGCAAAAAAGAAAAATTCTTAAGTTATTAAAACTTTTTAAATGCCATATTCTGTAGATCTCTGAAGGGTTTGAAGATGACCTGTCTATCTAAAATATATCTGTTTGATCTTGACAACACACCTAATATGACTACAAGTTCAATTGTAATGTCTAACCACTAATTTTCATTTCTATATATCCTAATAGTTGGTAATACTAACATTCAAGGATTAGCAAATTACAATTACATTGTTAAATGAATGGTATAAATACAATATCTCGAACAAGATTAGAAATACGTATATGGTATATTCTAACAATCTCAATCTCAATAATAATAATTTGTATACAATATAAAACAATCCAATTGAATGTAAAATATTTAAAACTAGTAATTGTCTTTTTTTTTTAACAAGCACCTTTTGCCTAGCCCTTTACCTAACCCTTAACAACAACTTGTAACCAACCCTCCTAAACAATGAAAACTATCCCAGACTCAATACCCATAAAAAGACCAAAAAACCACCCACCCCACACCACCCCTTTGGGAATGTGGGCGTCGAATTCTTAAAATTGCTTCCTGCTGGGTATGGGCGAAGTTATCTTTATTCTGAAAAGAAAAATTTTGGGTTAATTGACAAATTCTAGGAAAAATAACTATATTCTTTGTTATCCATAATGCCAAAGTTCAGGGTTTATCTCAAGTCCTTATTCAAGCAGTCTTTGAAACTGGATCATCTCAGCTAGCCATCTCAGAATTGCTCTAAGCACTTTGTAGTCCAAAGCTGATCTGTAGATGATGTTTGTCAGCTTAGTGATATTATTTTCCACGTGGAATTGTCGTTGTGGGGCCCCATCTTCTTCCTGGAGATTTCATTTGATGTTAGGCCTGGCCGTGATTTCCTGCAGAAAACTGAAAAGAGACTCGAACACAAAGACATGTATAGGCAGCTAATCGAAGCCTTTTCTCTAAATTAATTAGTACTCATATGACCATTATTATCTCAACAAAGTTTTATATATATATATCTTGTGAATTCTGATATAAAATTCATACTTTAAGAAAAGTTTAAAGAATCAGAATAGAGTCAAGGAATTGAGATTAGTAATAGAATAGTCCCTTAATTAATTTGGTTTTTCTCCTGTCCCATGTCAGAAGATGGCTCTTTCTTCTGGTATGATACAGGGAGTTTTCATTTTCTTTTTAACAACATGCTTGTGTTTAAAGGAGGAGAGAGCCATTCTCCAACTCCAAAATCAGCTTGGAGCTTTAATTGAACTGGGACTACAAGAAGACTAAGAGTATTAATTTTTTAGAGAAGAGCAGAAACAAACATTTAGAAAGATTTATGAAATTTTGTAGATGATATACCAATAGGCCATTTTACTCTTTTTCCTGAGACAGATGATTTGTCCTTTTTTTCCAGTTGTCTCATTTGTCCAGTGTTCTTCAGATTCCTTAGCCTTCATTCTCCCAAAAGACAAAAACAAAAACCCTTCCCCAAGACTAATTTTGGGGAGGTCCCCTTTTGGCAAGTTACATCTGATTAAATGAAAAGGCATGTATTAATGGTATAAATGAGTTTAAACTGGATGGTCATGTTGGTTGATGAATTATCACCTCTTCTAATTAAGAGGTCTCTCTTGTTCAAATCGAACCTTTATCAGTTTTGATGGTACCCACAGCTTATCTTCTCCTGCAGAAAAAAAAGCAAAACCTCGTCCCCAATGTAACACATGCCCTGGTTTCCATTCTGAGGTCAGCACATCCTTGAAGTATATAGGCTGATTTAATTCTGTTGTTTTTTTCTATTAACCAATGTCTCTCTGCAGCTGTTGTTCCTTTCTCATTAGCATTGAGAAAATTCAAAGTTAATAGAGCATTGTGCAGTCTATTTCTGGGGGTTTTTGTTACCCCTTTTTGTTTATTTATCATGTCCTTTAGAGTTCTGTTGGATCTTTCTATAACTGCTTGGCCTGTAGGATTATGTGGTATACCTGTGATATGCTTTATATTATAATAAGCAAAAAACTGTTTCATTTTAATAGAGACATATGCTGGAGCATTGTCAGTTTTAATTTGTGCAGGTATACCCATGATGGCCATAACTTCTAGCAAATGAGTGATTACAGAATCAGCTTTTTCAGAACTCAAAGCAGTTGCCCATTGAAATCCTGAATAAGTATCGATAGTATGGTGTACATATTTCAATTTTCCAAATTCTGCAAAGTGAAACACATCCATCTGCCAGATTTCATTCCTCTGAGTACCCTTTGGGTTACATCCTGCTGGTAATTGTGTCTGATTGTAGAAGGAACAAGTAGGACATTTCTTTACAATTTCCTTGGCTTGTTGCCAGGTTATGGAAAAATCCTTTTTTAAACCTTTACTATTGACATGATGTTTCTTATGAAATTCTGAGGCCTCCAGCACATTTCCTATCAATAATTTATCAATCTCATCATTACCTTGTGCTAGAGGGCCTGGCAGACCAGTATGGGATCGGATGTGAGTTATATATAAAGGATGACTCCTTTCCCTGATTGTATCTTGTAATTGAATAAATAGTGAAGTTAATTCTGAAGCATCAGGGATAAATTCTGCAGTCTCAATATGTAATACCACTCTTTCAGCATACTGAGAGTCAGTAACTATATTGAGAGGTTCTGAAAAATCCATTAATACCAACAGAATAGCATACAATTCTGATTTTTGAACTGAATTATAAGGACTTTGAACCACTTTACTTAAATTTTCTGATTTGTAACCTGCCTTTCCTTGCTTGTTGGCATCTGTATAAAATGTCCGAACTCCAGATATGGGTTTTTCACGTACAATTCGAGGCAAGATCCAATCAGCTCTCTTTATAAGATCAATTCTATTGCTTTTAGGATATTTGCTGTTAATTTCTCCCAAAAAATTACTGCAAGCTCTTTGCCAAGGTTCACTTTCTGCCCACAATTTTTCAATGTCCTCTTTAGTTAAAGGTACAACAATTTCTGCTGGGTCTATTCCTGCTAATTGACGAAGTCTCAATTTTCCTTTCAAAATTAAGTCAGAGATTTTTTCCACATAAGTTTTTAATTTTTTATTTGGTTTATTTGGTAAAAATATCCATTCTAATATAATATCTTCTCTCTGCATTAATATTCCTGTAGAAGAATGCCTAGAAGGTAAAATAACCAAAATGCAATCCAGCTTTGGATCAATACGATCTACATGTCCTTCATGTACTTTTTTTTCTACCAAGGCCAATTCTTTCTCAGCTTCAGGTGATAATTCTCTTGGACTATTTAAGTCCTTGTCACCTTCTAAGGTTTTGAACAAATTATTCAGTTCATCATTTTTTACCCCAACAATAGTTTGTAGATGAGAAATGTCCCCAAATAATCTTTGAAAGTCATTAAGAGTCTGTAGTCGATCTCTCCTAATTTGTACCTTTTGAGGTCTAAATTTTTGTAGCTCTATTTTATATCCTAAATAATTAATAGAATCCCCTCTTTGTATCTTTTCAGGAGCAATTTGTAATCCCCAGCCAGGCAATATTTTCTTTACTTCTTCAAACATTCTTTCTAAAGTATCTGCACTTGAGTCAGCTATTAAAATATCATCCATATAATGATAAATTATAGATTTAGGAAATTTTTTACGTATCACTTCCAAGGGCTGTTGTACAAAATATTGGCACAGGGTTGGACTATTCAACATTCCCTGTGGGAGGACTCTCCATTGAAATCTTCTAACCGGTTGAGAATTATTGTAAGTAGGCACCGTGAAAGCAAATCTTTCTCTGTCTTTTTCTTGTAGGGGTATTGAAAAGAAACAGTCTTTTAAATCAATAACTATGAGAGGCCATCCTTTAGGTAACAGAGTAGGCAAAGGAATTCCAGATTGTAGAGAGCCCATTGGCTGAATTACTTTGTTAATTGCTCTAAGGTCTGTTACCATTCTCCATTTACCAGATTTCTTTTTAATAACAAATACAGGAGAATTCCATGGGCTAGTAGATTCTTCAATATGCTGAGCATTTAACTGTTCTTCTACCAGCTCTTCTAAAGCCTGGAGTTTCTCTCTTGTTAAAGGCCATTGATGAACCCATACAGGCTTGTCTGTTAACCATTTTAAAGGTAGAGCTGTTGGTGCCTTTGGAAGATCATCAGTTTTTCTGCCCTGTTCTTGTATAATATGGATGGCTGGTGACCACTCATTAGAATAATACCTTCTAATATTTCTCTCAGAAACATGTGCTAGTTTATTATTTATTTCTGAGGTTGGAGGGATGTTAATCTGAGTATTCCATTGTTGTAACAGGTCTCGACCCCACAGGTTCATGGCTATGTTAGCCACATATGGTTTTAATCTGCCTCTCTGTCCTTCTGGGCCTATACATTCGAGCCATCTTGCACTCTGTTTAACTTGAGATAATGTTCCAATTCCTAACAGTTGAACATTTACCTCCTGAAGAGGCCAAGATGGATGCCAAAATTCTGGTGCAATTATGGTAACATCAGCACCTGGTTTATTCCGATAGGCATTTGGTCATTTAACTGCTCTGAGTAGGGGTCTCCTCTACGATTGCAGGAAAAGTCTGAACTGGATTCACTGTAGGGGCCTGCCTGAGGCCCCTCTGGGAGTTTCCCAAAGACTGAGGCAAAGTATTACCTTGTCTGTCCCTTGTTGATCTACATTCATTGGTCCAATGTCTTCCCTTACCACACCTTCTACATACTCCTGAAGGAAGGGGCATTCTGTTGCCATTGTTCCTTGAAGAAACATTGTTTCTAGAAGTGCCCTGTTTACAGTCCCTTTTCAAATGTCCTTGCTTTCCACATCCAAAACATCTAACATTCCTCAAACCTCTTGAAATTGCTTCTCCTACCCACATATTATCATGATCATGAGCCTCAACATTAACCGTGTCTCTAATCCAATCTTCCAAGGGTGCAGATCTCGCCTTTAACGGCCTGATTATTCTCTTGCATGCTTCATTTGCATTCTCAAAAGCCAAAGATTCAATTATTATCTGGCTAGCTTCTGAATTTGGGACCATTCTCTTTACTGCTGAAGTCAGTCTTTGTAAGAAATCTGTGAAAGATTCTTTTGGGCCCTGTATAACCTTTGTAAATGACTCAGTTTTCTTCCCTGGTTCCTCAACTCTGTCCCATGCATTCATGGCTGCCATTCGACATAGAATTAGAGTTTGCATATCATACAAACATTGTGTTTGTACTACAGCATATTGGCCTTCTCCAACAAGCTGATCCTGGAAGATTTGTATACCTCTATCACTACATTGTTTTGCTATGGTTTTAGCTTCCTGTTTGAACCACATTTGCCACTGGAGCTGCTATCCGGGTTCTAGAACCGCCTGTGCCAGCTCCCGCCAGTCCTGTGGTATAATTCTATTATAAGTCGACCAGGAGTTTAACATTTGTTTTACATATGGAGAATGCATGCCATAAGATACTATTGCCTCCTTAAACCTTCGTAAGTCTAACATTTCAACTGGAGTCCAAATATTTTGTGTAGTCATTTGACCAGGCTGCTGTTGTATGGTTACCGGATAAATTAAGGGTGATTGTGTGAAAACAGGCTTTCTTTCTGTAACCTTATAATCCAATCCTGAAACAACTTCACTGTTAATTTCTTCTGTCTGAATCTGAATTTCTCTATAATTCATTTTAACAGGTTTAAAAAGGTTTTCTAAAATTTTTATCCTGGCACTTAAATTGACTATCTTTTTAAATTGTAAAATAAGGATTAAAAGAATAATTATGTACATAATTCGATCAACATTAATCTTCTCATATAGTTGTTCCATTACCATACTGCCTAAAATTTCAAACAAAGCCCAATTTTCTTCCAATGTACACATAAAACCCATTTTTTTTAATGTGGAAAAAAAATCTCTTTTAAATAGTTTCCTTTAAAATATCTGATATAAATGACTTACCCATTCTGCGCAGAACAGTAGAAATCCGAGGGAATTTCCAAACAGCTACCTAGCGTCTGAGGTGGGAATCCAGAGAGAGAAAGAGAGAAAGAGAGAAAGAGAGAAAGTGTAGCCACTTTCTGGCTAAAATCTTGAATCTAGCCGCTTCAATGTTCCGGTCTGAGCGGAGTCAAGCCTGGGCTCTGGCTTCCTTAAGCTCCAACCGACCACGTGCGCTGGCGTTTCAGCCAAAAGCAGCCTATCTGCAGTTGCGTGTAGCTACTGCAATTAGCGGTAGCTCCCGCAGGCCTGAGTTGTTTGTAGCACTGGCTTTTTAAGCAAGTAACTCCAGCTGCGGTGCCTGAGTCCTAAGCTGAGCTAGGCCTGGGTTAGACCAGGGCTAAGCCGGAGCTAGAGAGGCAGGCCCGCCCAGGCGGGAAGTCGGACCCACTGCCAAGGCAAGCGTTTTTTTAATGAATTCTCCCCACGTTGGGCGCCAATTGTAGATGTATCCTGCTTATTAAATAAGAAACACAGAGCCAGTTGCAGAGTTAAAAACCATGAGGTCAGAGCCAAAGCAGAAAACCTTACCCTTCACTGCTTCTGCGGTTCCTCCTCTCCGCAAGAGACCTACTTCTCTGCGTCCTGTCTATTTAAAGACTTTCTGTTCTCCTCCCTCATTGGTTGTAACCCAGCCACCTGACCTCCTCATCACTGCCTGTTTGTACAGACCTCCAGGTCTTCTATGGTTGGTATTGAAATTAAAGGCGTGTGTCTGCTATGCTGGCTATGTCCTTGAACACACAGAGATCCTCCTAGCTCTGCCTCCCAAGTGCTGGGATTAAGGGCGTGCCCCACTACTGCTCGCTTCTGCTCTGGCTTGCTCTGACCTCAAGGCAACTTTATTGACATACAAATAAAATCACATTTCAATACAAATAAAATATCACTATAGTGTGCTGCTCTCACCACTAGATGGTGGTCTTGTCATTATACTAACTCAAGAACAAGTTTGTCTTCTGTGACACATAATAACCTGATTAGACTCACCCCAACACAGACACACACACATGCACACAGACAGACACACACATACACACAGACAGACACACACAGACACAGACACACACACACACACACACACACACACACACACACACACACACTAATCCCAACCACCCCATGTGGGTACAGAGACTCTTGCTGTGCCAGAAGTAGAAAGCAAGTAAGGTATGTGGTTCCTGGCCTAAAAATGTCAGTTACACCTTCCATCTATCGTTCCAGAAACAATGAGGAAGAGGAGGAGGAAATGGAATAAGAAGGGAACGAGATGGAAGGTCTAAGACATGCCATTCTCTAGACTCCACACAGCTGTGTGATCAATTATCAGAAGACAAATTGATCTATATTTCTTAATTATCCATTACAATTTAAATGAGTTGCATAGACATAATATCTCAAATGAGAGTAGAAATATATATACAGTATAACAAAATTAACTTTCAGTTTATATCAATAGACTAAAATCTATACCAATGTAAGATATTTTAAACAAGTAGTTGTTCTTTAAAAGTAAGTTCATTAATCTACCCTTTCATCCTATTATATCTATACCATATGCCCTTCTTTATTTTTGAAAGAGATCACATTTATAATCAACCTGATTTAAATAAAACTATTGCTTTTTCTCTGTCCCACACCAGAGGGCTCTTCCGATTTGAGACACAAGAATCTCTTAACCTTTTTTTTTTTCAAAGTCTGTGTTTAGAGAAGGAGTGAGCCAATTCCATCTCCAAAGCCAGCTTGATTATTTTGGGAATGTGGGCATAGTTTCCCTTATTACTTCCTGCTGGATGGGGGTGCTGTATCTTATGGGGACACAAAGAAAACTTTAGGAGTAATCCATGAGGGTGAACCTCTGAGCCAGTTGCCTTGAAACCATACTGGATGTTGGATCATCTGGGCCAGTTTGTCATCGGAGACCTTTCAGGTGGTCTTGGCTGATCAAACCTGATGTATCTTAATCTGGAACAAATCCATAGCCTCTGGCTTTCTGTGGAAACAAAACCAGAGACTCTTTTCCAAAGCAACATATTCTTATATGCAAATTTTGAAGTCAAGGTAGCTTTAAAATTTACATATTTGTTTAACTCAACAGCTTTTACCATCAAATATTTTTCTGCAGTTAAATATCCCAAAGACAAGACAAACCAGATTCTCTGTGTAATGTCCATGTTTGTAAGACTGAAGCGCCACTGTGGCTGCTGGCTCTGCCCACCTCTGCTTCCCAACATGGAGGTGGTACACTTTACCGCCAGCTCTGGGTCTGGAGCCATGTGTACCATCAACTATCAGAAGCAGTTCTATCAAAGCAGTGCATAGCCCAGAAACTTTTTTTTTAACTAGAAAAGGCTAAATCCACCACACAGCAGAGTAAAGTGCTGCTTGTAGATTCCTCATTCCCGCCACACTGCAGGTCAGACGCACAAGCCAGGAACCCGCCATAGTAGCTCAAACCTGCAGGCTGCCGCTAACTTGAGAGAGACAACTAGGAAGCTGTTTCTAGCTCTGTTTTAGAATCTTTTTTCTCAGGATTTAGGTGGAAACTCTTGCCAACACTTTGGGAGCCATATGTAGTTAGAGTTTTCCTGCCTAGCCCACAGTCAGGACAAATCTTTCTCACCAGCCAGGCCCATAGACGCTCAGACCCAACCAAGTAAACACACAGAAACTTACATTGTTTACAAACTGTATGGCCATGGCAGGATTCTTGTTATCTGCTTCTTCTATCTTAAATTCACCCATTTCTATTAATCTATACTTTGCCACATGGCTTGTGGCTTACCGGTGTCTTTACAAGTTGTTTGTCACGGCAGCCGCTGGCAGTGTCCCTCTCTGCCCCAGCCTTCCACCTCCCAGAATTCTTTTCTCTCTTGTCCCGCCTATACTTCCTGCCTGGCCACTGCCCAAACAGCATTTTATTTATACAGAGCGATATCCACAGAACATATGTATGTGAGTGGGAACAGTTATTATTAAAAAAAAATTCATGGATTTTGAATCAGGGTTTCTCTGAGTAACACTGGCAGTACTGGAATTTGCTTTGTAGATCAGGCTGGACTAAATTCCCAGAGATCTGCCTACCTCAGCCTTGGGTGTGTTGGAATTAATGGTGTGCACCACCTAGCCCTTCTCAGAAATTTATTTTAAATGACCATATCAGCCTGTACATTTTTTTCATTGTATAATTATCTAGGTTTTTGGTTTTATTTTTGTATTGGTTTTTTGAGACTGGATTTGTCTGAGTAACAGCCCTGGCTGTCCTAGAATATCCTTTATAGAAAAGGATGAAGTGGAACTCACTGAGAATGACCTACCTCTGTTCCACATGCTGGGATTCAAAGAGTGTGCCACCACACCCTGCAAATTATCTGGTTTAATATCAAGTAAAACTAAGAGTCAGGGGGAATCTCCTTTTTTGTATAAAGAAGATTTTGTTTGTTTGTCTTGGTTTTATTTTGTTTTGTTTGGAAAAAGGGTTTTATGTTATAGTCCTGACTGTCATGGAATTGTGAACACCAGGCTGTCTTTGAACTCATAGAGATATGCCTGCCTCTCCCTCTGGTGTGCTGGTATTAAAGGCATGTGCCACTGTTAAGAATTATTTCAAGTAAAGTTGATGTGAGTTTTTCTCAGGAGTTCTGATGCAATCCTGTCAATCTGTTCAAGGGGTGATTTTAGAGGCAGCATTTTATTCCAACCTCAGTCACATTGCTACTGATATTCTGATTACATATTTATATACATATTATTTTGCTACGCCCACAGCTGTGACACCTGTGTAGCTGTAGCAAGTATGCTGCTGCACTGGGGCCCAGCAGCTGAAGGGTTGAGGTTGGAGCTTCCTGGAGCGTGGCCTCAAGTGGTTCCCCCACAATCAAGCGATCCTCATGCATCCTGAGGATCCCAGGAAGCCCTGGAGAACGAAATGGCCTTGACGACAGTCCTTGTTGGCACTAATCACCATCTTTCTCTGTATGTCTTATCTGTGTCTTCTCCAGTTAACAGCACAACCAGTACAGGTCGGCACCAACATGACTGACCCAGGTCACCTGTACCCGGAGCACCTCCATTTATCAGACCAGTGTATAAGGAAGCTCAAAAGACTTCCTCAAATACATCTCTGGGGTCGTTCCTGTTTAGAGTAGAGCAGCACGAGCTCTTGTCAGAAACAGCCAGAGAGCCCAAAAATGAAAGTAAAAATAATAATGTTACGAGGGAATAAACATAGCGTGCCAGACCCTTCTAGAGAGAAAGAGTTAGAGAAAATTCCTCAGCACACACTTCCCGGGGGGTATACACAGTACTTTTTAGGAGGGAGCTGGTGGACAGCCCCTAGGTGGACCCCCGAAAGTGGAAGTTACCTAGAGCCGCTCCCATATACAGGAAGTTATGATGAAGTTGGGAACAGATGGGTAAATTATGAGGGGAAAAAATGGCTTGGAAAGCAAATGGGCATATGATAGTAAAATATAACCCAGGCTGGTAAGAATTTGGCTCCCACAGATGTGGTGGCTGGCACGAGACAGATTTCACAAAATTCTGAGATCATGCCCTCAGACAATAGCCACAATGAACTCCTGCTGCAGAAGTGAAACACAAAAATAGATATGGATGTCTCTTGTTATTGTTTCTTGCTGATTCTGAGTAATTGTAAAAAATAATGGTCTGATGTAACCCCCTGCCAAGTTCCTCAATTGTAAAAGTATATAAGCATTGCCTCTACAGAAGTAAAATTGCAGCAGCACATCAACATATGTGTCTGTCTGTCATTCTCCTCGCCAATTCCTGACTTCTCCTTGAGCCTTCTCCCTGGTTCTCCCGCAGTGGTGGTCTCCCTCTGGGTGGTCTGCGGTAGGTGGCGCCCGAACAGGGACTTGAAGGACAGGTAATCTTTCCCCCCTTTTTTCTTTCTTCTTCAGAAGTCAGGTATGGTTCTTACCACGGAGCTGTAGTCCCGCCGGTAAAGGATCACCGGTTAAGTGTAAGTAATCAAGGAGACATGGGGCACACATTGACTAAGAATGAGAAAATGCTGGTAACTATGATACAGCGTACTACATAAAAGCATGTCAGGATGCCTCACCGGTTGTAGTGCAAGGAATGGCCTACGCCACAGCCATGATAGGACAAAAATTTAGCGCCTATATTAAACAGACATATGGGAATGGCAGGAAAACTGCCCAATCTCCAACTTGCTTTCAATGTGGAAAGGAAGGACATATGCAAAAAGAGTGCAGACAGGGAAGCAGAGCCGGACCTAAAAAGGGGGCTCCTGGCCTATGCCCTCGCTGCAAGAGAGGAAAACATTGGAGAAACGAGTGTAAATCAAAGTTCCATAAGGATGGAACGCCGCTAGGAAAAGGGGGCTCTGATGATGAGCAGGAAGAGACAAAAAACTAAGTCAGGGGTGTTCTCCTAACCCCGCACCAAAGGGAGAGGAGAGGAGACAACAAGCACCTCACTCAGGGCTAGACCCTAAAGCTCCAGAGTTCACTGTTCATGATTTGCCTAGAGCAACTCCAGAAAGTGCTGGCTTGGATCTTGCTAGCACTAAGGACATGATACTGTCCAGATGGGATGGAATAGCTTTAGTTCCTACCAATGTAAGAGGCACTCTGCTGCCACAAACTGTGGGACTAGTCATTGGACGAAGTTCCAATTATCAAAAGAACTTTGAGGTTCTTTCAGGTGTAATTGATGCAGATACAGAAAATACTATTAAAATTATGGTGAGGCCATTAGCAGAGACCATACAGATTCAAAGGACAGAGGTTGGCTCAGCTGGTCCTCTTACCTTTTGTTAAATTACCCAATCCTGTCATGAAGGATGCCCGGGGGCAAGGACAATTTGGGTCCACTGAAGGAATGTTCATGGTACAGGATCTTGGAGAGAGACCCTTTAAGTGTATCTTGATTAATGGATGGAAATTTCGGGGTCTAATGGACACAGGTGCAGACAGGACTTGTATAGCTGCTTCAGAATGGCCTAGTAATTGGCCCATTCACAAAACAGGATCCTCCTTGTTGGGACTTGGCTCTGCTTCAGGGGTTATGCAGAGCACTGCATTATTGAAGTGGAAAAGTGAAGGTAAAGAAGGCTTGATACAGCCTTATGTGCTCCCGTCTCTCCCATTCACTTTGTTGGAGAGAGACATGATTGATTCCATGGATATTAAACTAGTGACATCAGATCAAATTAGTTATCAAAATTTTTCATAGGGTCCACTGCAGAACATCTGTATGCAGACAAAATAGAGTGGCTTACTCAGGAGCCTGTATGGGTGAGTCAGTGGCCCCTAACAACGGAAAAGATACAGGCTCTGGAACAACTAGTGCAGGACCAATTACAAAAAGGGCATATAATAGAATCTAACAGCCCATGGAATACCCCTGTCTTTGTTATCAAGAAGAAATCAGGGAAACGGAGACTGTTGCAGGACCTTAGGGCCATCAATGCAGTGATGAAAGATATGGGGCCATTGCAACCTGGCCTGCCCTCTCCTGTGGCTGTGCCTCAAGGATGGCATATAATTGTCATAGACTTACAAGACTGTTTTTTTACCATCAAACTTAACCCCTCAGATAGTGAATATTTTGCCTTTAGCGTTCCCTCAGAGAATTTTAAGTAGCCTTTTAAAAGATATCAATGGGTGACATTGCCTCAAGGAATGAAAAATTCTCCTACATTGTGCCAAAAATTTGTAGATCTAGCTTTACAGAAAATAAGACAAAAATATCCTGATTTATATCTCATTCACTATATGGATGACATACTTCTGGCCCATAAAGATAAAACTCAGTTGGAACACATATTAGAAGAGACCATAGAGGCACTAACCCTGTATGGATTAGTGATAGCCCCTGACAAGATACAGAAAGACAGGCCTCTAAATTATTTAGGACAAATAATTAAGGAAGATTATATTACCTCTCAAAAGGTCTCCATCAGAAGGGATAAATTAAAGACTTTAAATGATTTTCAGAAATTATTAGGTGATATTAACTGGCTTAGACCTTATTTAAAAATTACCACATGTTGAGCCCTCTATATTCAACTTTACATGGTGACTCTAATCCAAAATCCAAACGTGAGTTGACAAAAGAAGCTATTAAGGCCTTACAATTGGTAGAACAGGCTTTAACTGCAGCTAAGGTTAAACAAATAAATTATGCAGAGCCATTGTCTTTGATACTTTTTGCAACTTCTTATACACCCACTGCTTGCCTATGGCAAGATGGAGTGATGGAATGGTTACATTTACCACACACTCAAGCTAAGATGCTGGCCGATTATCCTTATTTATGCTCCATATTAATATGTAAAGGTCGCAATCGGTCAAAAGAATTGTTTGGGAAGGAACCACATAAGCTTATTATTCCATATAATAAAGCACAATTGGAACCTTTATATCAATTCAATGAAGATTGGATTTTGGCACTACAGAATTTTACAGGTCAGATATTGTTTCATTACCCTAGACACCCTATAATAGAATTTGCAAGACATGTGGAATTGATATTTCCTGTCTGGTTCTCTCATAGCCTCTTAGATCATGCTGTAAATATTTTTACAGACGGTTCCTCCTCAGGAAGAGCTGCGGTTTTTACCCAGACACATGGCCTGTGGATAGAGGATTTTTTGTTTTCTTTTTGGGGGGTTCTTTTTCCTGCATGCATGTCTCTGTACCATGTGTGATCCTAGTGCTAGCAGAGGCCAGTAGAGGGCTTTGGACATCCAGGAATTGAGGTTACAGGTTGAGTGCCCATGTGTGGGAGCTGGAAATACAAAGCAAGTCTTCCGTAGAGCACACAGTACTCTAAAGCACTTAGTCATTTCTAATGCTATGTGGACCCTTGAGTTTTATTGGGGTGACCTTCAAACTGACAGTGAGAGGTTACTTATAGAATCACAGAGGACTCAGAATCAGCTGCATCACCCTGTGAGGGACAAGCCTAATGAATGGAGAAACCTGAGAAATCACTGCACAGCTTGCAGGCAGCTTAAGGAAGGTTGGAAGTGTCTCTCAAGCCACTCACTGCCTCTTCCAGGCAACTTGTCTTCTCTTCACTGCTCGAGGCAACTTGCATAGTGTCTGCTCCAAGCCAATCTGAGCATCTTTTGTGTATCTCAATTTGTCTGAGAGTTTCAGTAGTCCTTACTGACTAGATATGCTTGAGGCAAGAGGACACTGATGAATCTTGCCAGTTTCTGTGACTTCCTGGAGCTATTAAGTTGTCTATAAGTTTATGATGTTTCTCTGCATAATGGGGTATTTCACCTTCCCTCCCAAAAATGGCAGTCAACTCTTGTGTCAGGACCCCTTTGAGATCACATATCAGATACCCTGCATATCAGATATTTATATTATGATTCATATCAATAGCAAAATTACAGTTAAAAAGTGTAACAAGAATAATTTTACAGTTGAGGGACACTACAACTAGAGGAACTTTTTCAAAGTGTCACAACAATAGGAAGATTGAGAACTAGTGTCTTGGGGTGTTCCATTCCTTTATGTAGCTTTTAATATCCTGTCTGTAAGGATCATCCTACAAGATGAAAGTGTTTATTCTCAGAGAAAATGATACACAGTAAACACTCCTAGGCATGAACTCCATGGACTTGCCATCTTTCCAATGAGGATTTCCCATCATGTTCAATGCTGCTTTATTGATAGGATTTAGGATAGCGAATCAACCTAGATGTTCATCAACTGACAAATGGGTAAATCAGAATGTGCTTCCTACTTCAAACTTGTTGTTTTTTGTGTGCAAGTAAGACCACATGTAGAGGCCGGTAGGGCAGAAATATACCTTTAGTGGGAAGATGCGGGAAGAGAGGATGAATAGTATAATGTAGGTGCTATGAAATTAGAGAGTGGGCATAATATTCAAATATGTGGTGTATGGATGGAGAAGAGAAGGGACTGCTGTAAGGTCAACCCAAATGAGATGTCCATGAAAAGCTACACGGGAACCTATCCTTTGGTCATGCAAGTAAAAAAAAAAAAAATAACAGAGGATAGTAGAACATGAGTGTTATAAATATGGGTCACAGAATACTACTTGCTAGATTTTCTGCTGGGGATTGGCAAGAAGAAAGGGGAAGGTGTGGGTGGGTTAACCAACAGGATGACTGGATGAAGAAGCCTCATGAAATCCTACTGTTTTACAAGTTAATAGGAAGTATAATTTTAAAATTTTGAACAGAGATATCCAACATGGGTTAATAATGCTGCTTCCCATCACAGGGATGTTAAATGGAACTCTGTGTGCCAAGTATTGGTCACCAGCCTAGGACATACTGGTCAGGGGGGCCTCAGAGCCACCCTAAACAAAACAGGATATTGTTAATGTTCTCGCTTGAGTTCACTAATTTCTGTGTGTGTGTGTGTGTGTGTGTGTGTGTGTGTGTGTGTGTGTGTCTGTGAGAGAGAGAGAGATACATAGAGAGAGACAAACACAGAAATATGGAGAGAGAAAGAGAAGATAAAGCTACACAATGAAGAATATATCTGGAACTCTTCCTCATGGCTACATTTTGTAGGCTGCTGTCAGAGAAAAAGTATCAACTATCTTACCCCTGGTTCCTATATCATACAATACAATCCTTCTAGGCAAGTTGTTTGTACTAGTGCAATAATTGCATGACTATATATGGGCATAATCAATGTCTCTCTTGATTGGATTTGAAAGCTCATCCATAAAGAAAAATTCATGCCATGATCAAAAACCAAAGCTTGAGGACTATAATTACATGGAGAGAACCTATTGATGTTTTGTTAAGGATTGTTTTGTTAATCTGACCTCTTAATATTCATGTTTAGAATGATCAATTTTTACTACTCTCAATCTTGATGAAAGAAGTCTCTTGAAGTTAGTGTTGGCTTATTCAGGGACTCATAAGTATATGGAAAGTACTAAGAATAAGCAACTGTGTAAGAGTAGGGCAATTACCATTCCTCATGGAAGAGAGAGGGTCCCAACATTCTCCCTTAACCTCCAAGAGTGTCTACTGGCATTTAATGGAAGCTATGCCATTTATTTTAAAGTGTGGAGTAAACACTTCCAATTTTTTTCAGTACTTCAAATTGAAATTGTGCATTCCCTCAAGTATTATTTTTTTATTGTTTTGCTTTTTCATATGGGTTTTTTCTGTGTAGCCATGGTTGTCTGGGTATGTGGACCTTGGACCATGCAGAACCCACAGAGATCCACCTGCTTCTGCCTCTAAAGTGCTGAGGTTATGCACCACTGAGTCCAGAGCCTTTGGGTATTTCTAAGTTTTTTGTGAGCATGCCTGTGAGGTCACATGCTGCAAGGGCATGTTGGCAGTTGCTTTTGTCAACAGGTTGCAGGAAGGAGACAAGGAGTAACTGAAGGTGGGTTGAGTCAGACCTTGGTTGTTGGGAGAATCTTTCAGCATGACTGATTAACAGTCAGGAGCTTCATTGTTTATATAGAAATCAGTAAACATGGATACATTCATGTTGTTCCAAAACATTGATCATGTCATTTTTGTTTCCGGATTGTATTGCATTTTCTGGTTATCATTGATAACTTGTGAAATAAAGCAGAGATGACTTTTACAATCATTTTTACTCACCAATCCCATAATCAATCTTCTAAGATTATAGAGGCATATGACTGCCCAATCTCAAGCTGGCAACTCTTGTGGCTTCAAGGATTTTAGACATAGAAAAATATCTCAAGCCACCCCAAGCAGACTGCCTTGTTCTGAGTAGTGCAGTATTGCCATTTAGTGGTCATAGAGCCCAAGAAAAATCCTCAGGCCAAAGTTACTGCAGTTATTATACAATTTGTGGCATAAAAATATTCATATTTTATATCTTTATAAAATTCAGGTATATGTCTATTCCTGGTATTCCCTTAGTCCTTGCTCACACAGTGGCCCTGCATAAGATAACTTTTCTAAGAAAGGAAGGTCCTGCCACCTCATTTTTTTTATCAGTTTTTTACAACAGTCTTTGCCCATCAACATAAATCCCTGTGTAGGGCAGACGTACTCCAATCTAATCTTGTTCCTGGATATGCCACATCATCACCTAAGCATATAGTAGGAGGAGGCTTGTACTTTGCTCTGATTTTCATATTCCTGAGTAATTACAGGGACAGATGTTTCAAGAATATCTCAGAGCCTCAACATAAGATCTCTGCCTTCTTTATGTGTATCAGATCCCCTAAGACATAAGGAAGACCTTCAAGGAGATGATGATATCTCCCTAAAAGCAGTAGGGATAGTATGCTCAGAACTTTCCTGGGGAATGTTAGAAGCAGTACTTCTGGAGGAAGTCATAAATGATTCATAAGAAATTTCCCACCAACCTAATATTCCAAAGTTTGTCAAATATGAATGCCCTCCCCCCACAAGCATGCCACACATGAAGATCGAAGCCTAATAGTGGCCATCCTGTGGCTCAGCTTTGCTGGATCTAGGTCAAGCAGATATACAGACTTTATGACTCTCACCATTTCCATCAGAAAGGGCTGTACCAACATTGACAGCTTCTCTCTTCACAGGTTATCACCTTCTTTCTAGGTTAAGGTTTAGCTCTAGTTTGAAGATTTTGAAAGTGAACAAATGATGAGACCTCATTGGAGCACTTTTTTATTTTAATTCTGGTTGGGTTTGTTTTGATGTCATCAATTTGAGCACTAGATAAAGGATTTGTCAAATTGAATGCATTTGGTGACTGTCATTTTTAATGGACAAGAAATAGGGATTATATATGGTATAATATGGGATACATTTATGTTGTTTCTCAGAAGTATGAGTTTTGTGATGTGCAGCCATTGTCATATTTCTTATGTTCTATATCTTGTCTTTATTATTATTATTATTATTATTATTATTATTATTATTACTATTATTAGTGATACAGGGTCTTTGTATTCCTGGCAGTCCTAGAACTGACTATGTTGACCAGGATGGCCTCAGACTCACAGAATTCTACTTGCTGCTGCTTCCTGAGAGCTGAGATTGAAAGTTTCACATTATTTTTAATTTTCAGATGTAGGACAAGATAAATGTCTTTATTATAGCAATTCCTTAAGGTGGAAATATGGCTTAGTGGGTAAGAGCACTGTTTGATCTTCCAGAGGACCAGGATTCAATTTTCAACACACACAAATGCTCACAACTGTTTTCATCTACGGCTTCAGGAAATCTGATGCCCTCTACAGGACTACACAGGCATCAGACAAACATGGAGTGCACAGAAAATTTGCCAGAAAAAGTGCCCATACTCATAAAGAATTCACACAGTTACTGTTGTAGAATTTTATTTGAATATAAACTCTGATATTTTATAACATGTAAAACTGCAATAAACCCTTTCATAAGTTTCTTATTTTTATGTTTATGTTATGTATCCTTGTGTATTTTAAGTAGAGAACACCATATAAATACCATGTCACATGGTTCACAATGGTATTTTTCAGTCCTGTATGAAATGTTGATGTCTTCTAGTATTGAAATGTGGATATAGGATATATCACATTCTTTGCATTTGTGAAGTTTCTCTCCAGTATGAATTTCCTGCTATGTTCTAAGATATGAGCAGCCAGTGAAAGACTTGTCACATTTCTTACACCTGTAAAATCTCTCTCCAGTGTGTACTCTCTGATGTGTTCTAAGATTTGACATGTAGGTAAAGAATTTGTAACATTCTAGGAACTTTTAAGATTTCACTCCAACATGAAGTTTCTGATGTTGTCTAAGAAATGAACATGTAGTAAAAGATTTGTAACATTTCCTATATTTGTAAAAGTTTCTCTTTAGTATGTAGTTTGTGATGTTCTCTAAGAATCAAACCAGTCGATAAACATTTGCCACATTCCTTAACTTCTGAAGGGCATCTCTCCGGTATGAACCCTCTGGTGTTTTTTAAGATGTGAGTGCTGGATTGGGGATTTAGCTCAGTGGTAGAGCACTTGCCCAGCAAGTGCAAGGCCCTGGGTTCGATCCTCAGCTCCAAAAAAAAGATGTGAGTGCTGGATAAAGGACATGTCACATTCCATACATTTGTAGGGTCTCTCCCCAGTTTGGATCCTCTGATGTGTTCTAAGATTTTCAGAACGACGAAAGTATTTATCACATTTCTCACAACTGTAAGGTGTCTCTCCTGTATGTATTCTCCTGATTT
>NW_023411725.1:0-16985 GCF_903995425.1 Onychomys torridus | reverse complement strand
GAAAGTTGAGCAGACCATAGGCACCCCACCCCCACCCTGCTGAGAAGGGCCTTCTTGGCAGCCATCCTCCTTCAGAGCCCATTAGAGAAGTGCACATTCCCTTGGTCTCACTGGCTCCAGTGAGTGTTAGGGGGCGGGGGAGCATTACAGGCTATTAGCCAATGTTGAAAGCCTGCTTTCCACCCCCCACCCGACTTCTCCTAGTACCGGCTGGGCTTGGCCAGGCATCAAGCAGGCATTTTGTTCAGAAGTGGCAACTTATTTTTATCAAAGATGGAATGCAGCCTTGCAGTGGTTTCCAATGCCTTTGCGTGGCAACCAAACGTTAGTTACAAGCATTCCCAAACCTTCTCTTCCCTTTCTCCATCTAAACACGGGGGGGGGGGGGGGGGGGCAGGGTGCCGCTTAGGAAGACAAGCTACAGAAATGAAAACTCGTTATTAATGTCCCTACTTTCAAATGCAGGCTCTGGCTGCTGACTGAAACTCTGTAAATCCTGCCCTAAAACAATGTGAGGACCACAGCACTGCCCCAGAGGGAAGAGCCTGGGCGATGGCTCTGCTCACCCCCCCAAGCCTTACATTCTTGTGCATTCTCTAGCCAGCCCCTTCCCTCTCCAGAGGGTAGGGTGCCCACTAGGAGACACGGATTGCCTAAACCTTTCTGGTCACAGAATCTTTGGATCAGATGAAAGCCGTGGACCCTCCTTAGGTAAGAAAGTGGTGCATTTGTTCATTTGGGAAATATTTATTAGACACCTGCTGGACATAAAGGGGCATATAGAAGAAGAAATTCCAACTCCTTTTCAGGGACTGTTCAGCTGATGAGAAGCTCTGCTCGGGAATTCTGTGATGAGTTCCAAGACTCTTATCTGAAAAGACAAAGATGATTCCAGTGAAGGATCCTGAAGTCACCAGCCAGCCAAATGCCTGCAGCCAGAGAAGAGTGGCCACAGGGAAAGTGATCTCCAGCTCACTCTAGCTCAGGTGTGGTGTCGCCAGGAAGCACCCACAGATGAACATGCAGGCACAGGATGCCTGGAATGTCGAAAGTATCTCTGGACACTCCCAGCTGCAAGGAGCTGGCTGCCGCCCCGGAGGAAAGGCAAACACGTCTCTTCTCTCTTGGGCTTCATTTTTCTCACGGAGTCTGAAAGGGCTGTGATCAGGTGATATGTGTGGGGCTGCTCCCAGTACAGGTGCAGGGCAGGTAGAGGGGAGGAGAGAGGTCCGCCCCGTGTGTACTTACTCAAAGCTCTTTCAATCACCCTACCAGGATAGCTCTTGGCAAGGCAGCAACCCTGGCAGGCTGCAGGGAATCGAGTGTGAGAAAGTCAGTCATGCGAAGGAAAAAGGAAGAAAAAAAAAAGCTTTGAGTCCTCAGGCCAAATACCACCCCCCCTTTCCCTAGCTCTAAAACAAACCCACAAAACATTCCTAAAAACCTAGGGGGAAGGGGGCAGTCTCTCCTAGGCTGCAGACATTTGTTTTATGCTTGAAAAGCAAACAGGTGAGAGAAGTCACCCCTCGTGGGTGATGGGTTACACAAGCGGACAACGGAGCAGCCCCTGGTTGTGATTATTGGATATGACATCACACTGGGAACAAAAAGACCTGCACTCAAAACACCCCACTCCGTGTGCCCCCCGATTTGGGAAAAGGGAAGATTATGACTAAAAACTGTTTCTAGGAACCTTTCAAATTCAAAAGAATCTTTCTAGATTTTGAGTTCACTGCCCTCATAGGAGAGTGGGACAGCACCAATTGGCATACCTTCATGACCAGGAGAAGAGATGAAAAACTCATCTGAATGCATTTGCAAAGCAACCTCGCTCTTGACACATAGCAGAGTCAAGAGTCAGGGCCTTCATGGCTTTTAATCTTATTGGGAGGAGCAGTGCTCAGGCACAAATTTATGCATAATTTTTGGTCACATGGGCCTTCTGTCCCTCTACCTTATAAGGAAGTCACTTCCTTATTCACCAGAGCACCTACTCCTAACTCGACAAAAGATGAACTGATTAACCCTTTGACCTACGGGGCTGCTGGAAGACCGTAACTGACTGTTCATCTTCCACACACCTGCCAGGAACTGTAGCCCCAGAAAGGACAATGGCATGCCAGGTTAGTGCATCAGAGCAGACAGCAGCCAATCACAACAGACAGTGGGAACCTGGGATGGGGTGAAAACGCTCCCTGGAAAGCTTTGATTCCCAGGAGATTCTGGCACAATGTATTCTTGGTTTTATTGCTGAAGATTTTTTTTTTTTTTTTAAATCAGAGACTTAGTAGGAGCTTTTTAAGAAGCTTAAGAAGTTTGTCGGGGCACAGGTTCATCACCTTTCACCAAGAGGGTTTCAAGAAACCCAGGAAAACCTCACTGTTGAAAAGGCACCCGGGAATTCTCTGTCATCACCACCTTCCCATCTGTTTAGAATATGAAAGGAGAGTCCTACCCCATTGGTCCAGGCTGCAGAGTAACAAAAAAAGGCATTGTTTATCATTTCTTCCGAACAAGATAGGGCACAGCCCACTCTCCATCATGTACGTGTACACACACACACACACACACACACACACAGAGCACACCCCCACCCCCAGGCTCAAGAGAACAAGTGTGAACAAAGCCAGGCTGCCCTGAGGTAAAGGTTTGTCTGCACACTGATGAGGAGGGCTGTCCTGGAGGCAGAAAGAGGTTTAGAAAGTAAAATAGAACGCTGTGAGAGAGCAGAACCCTACACACACCCAGGGCGAACACCTTTCTTTTAACTCAGATCAGTGGGGTGTGTGGTTCGGGGCCAGGTGACCCAGACCAAGCAGGTAGCTCGTCAGCTACATGTGTCACTTGGGAGCATCTCTACTGGTCTGATCCCCTTAAGTGGTCTGTCTCCAAATCCTGCAGTCCACGCCCGACACTCCTCAGGGTCATCTCTCTACGGATCCCTCGCGTCTTTTCTCCACTATTGTGGCATTCAGAGTCCTTTATAAGGCAGGATGTCTAAGGGTCTTGTGTGGTGGTCTCAAACTTCTTCCTTGCCCCTTCACACACCCTGAATGCACTCAGCATAAAGACCTCAGTTTCCCGAGGGATCTGTGTCTTAAATGCTATGGGTCCTCCCTTCCTCCCCAGCCCCATGACTCAGCATATTCCCAACGCCTCACCCATACTTTTTCTGAGGTACAAAGCACAGATCCTCTCCACCAGGAACTTTACCATAACACCTTCACGTATGACTAATTCTCCCGGATTCTCTACATCATTTTACTTCTGTCTACTGCCTCTCTTAAAGGCTCTCCCAAGGGAATCTTCTGGGAAATCTACAGATGGCAGCCATGCTCACCCAGGTATCTGGCGGCGGGCTTTCTAAGGACAGTCTGTCTGGTTCCACGCCTGATGCAGGTGTGGCTTCGTACTGTGAAGGTACTCCTCCGGGTGTCCCCCCCCCCCCCAGAACACCATCTAAGTCCCAGGAGAAAGGGAAAAAACAGAATCCCCGGGCATTGGTCAGAAAGTCGGGTTCTGTGCGCCTCCGCAGTCGGTTGTAGATTACTCCAAGGGCGAGGCCACTGTATCTCTCCTCGTGGTAATCCCCGGGTTTAACAGTGTCTGGCGTTCCATCATAAAAGAGAGAGGGGGGCTTGCCCAAGGTCGTGCAGTCAACGAACCACTTCATCTCATCCGGGACCAGATCTGGAGAAATCATTCACATTATCTCAGTGGGGGGTTCTGGGTGGGGGTGGGGAGTGGGGGGTGGGAAGGGAGGAACCAGAGCGTGCGCCTTGTGTGCCAGGCCTCCCGGACGCGGGAAAAGCTGGGGGCGGGGATCAAAGAACGCGCTGGGGATCACGAGCTGCCCGGAGTTCAGGGCGGCGGGAAAGCTGAAGGGGTTGGGGGCACCGGGGTGGAGGCAAGGGGCGGACGATCGGGGTCAGGCAAGGAGGGGAGGCAGGCAGCCGCCGGGGGCAGCGCGCACCGCCCGCGCCGTGCGGCAAATCCCCCAGGGAGGCCGCCGCCAGAGCCCTGGCGCTCCCGGCCCGGCGCCCGCCACGTGGCACCCGGCGGCGGCCGCGGCGACTCCTCCCGGCGCGCGGCCCGGCCAGCCGGCAGCACGCAGCCGCCCGTCTCGTCCCCGCCGTCCGCCGGCGGCCTCCTGGACGCAGCGAGGGAGCCGGGGAAGGGGCGGGCGGGCGGGCGGCGCGAAGCCTCTGTAACCGCAGCCGCTGAGCGGAGGCAGGAGGCTGACCCGGCCGCTTCCTAAGTGCGGTCAGGCATCTCGTGACCGCGGCGGCCACCCGGGTCCCTCCCCCCACTCCACCCCCGCCGCAGTCGCCGAGGAGGTTTCGGCCGCGCTCAAACCCCAAGATCGGAGTCCAGGCTGGCTGGGGGTGGTGGTGGTGGTGGTGGTGGTGGGAGGAGGGCGGGTGTTGGGACGAATTCCCAGCTCGCCACCCTGGGGCGAGCGCTCTCCTGCCCGGAAGGGCTGACCTTGGCCGGGGGCTGGGGGAGGAGGGGAGGTTAGCGCGGGGCCCGGCTCCCGACCCGCCACCCCCACGGATTCTTGGCTCGCCCGGGCCGGAGGAGGGGGGGCCCCCGGACACACACACACACACGCACGCACACACACATGCACACACACCCCACACGCAGCGCGCGCCAATGAGCCCAGGCCAGGCGCAGGGGGCGGGGTTTTCCCAGGCTCCAGCACAGCAGCTGCTATTTACCTTCTTGGCTTCTCCCGGGGACTAAGAGCCGGCCCCGCTCCCGGCCGCCCGCCGCCGGCCCCCGCCTCCCTGCCCCCGGGGCCGCACACGCACACACACACACACACACACACACACACTCACGCACGCGCACACACACACACACACACACATATACACATCCTCCCGGTCCGGCCGCAGCCGCGGCGGCAATAAAACATCCTGGCACGTGCTCCGACTCCAGGCGCGCCCTCGCCGGCCGGCTGATGTCAAACTGCAGCTCGGCTGGTGGAGCTCTTAAAGGGCTCGCGCGCCGGCCGCAGAGGCCGCCCGGGCCGCCCGCAGGGTGAGGAGCGGACAGGCCGACTCCCTACCCGCCGCCTCTGCCTACGGCCGACCGAGAGCCTGCCGGGGGAGAAAGGTATAGAGTGGCGGAGGAGCGCGCGCGCCCCTGTGGCATTGCTATCAAAGCCCCTCTTGTTCATTTTTTCATTTGAAATTCCATTTCCTTTCTGCCCAGTAGGAAATTATTCTGATTGTTTCCTGGAGAAGCGTGAGGTCCAAGGCCCCATTCCCAGGAGAGGAATGAAGCGGGGTAGGGGCGGGGGGAGGGATCCAAAAGCCACCTTGCTCCGAAAAACCTGCCTGTGAAGGCATTTCTTTTTTCTTTTCTTTTCTTTTTTCTTTTCTTTTCTTTTTTTTTTTTTTGAGGCGGGGGGAGTGAGGGAGTGATTAGTTTTGGGATTTGGGTATTGCTGTTTTCCCTCTGCATGAACAGTTTTCATTCCCCTGAACATACAGAATTAGAGCGGGAATTCACGAAGTTACACACCCTTGCGCGAGTTCCCCCGTTTTTAAATCACTAAACTCTGTCTTAGCCTATATTTTCTCAAAAAAATTTTTTTCAAATGAACTTACTATACAAAGTAGCTCTATTGCACGTGGCAAAGACAATAAAATCCAAAGACCTGGCCAGAAAAGAAACAGACTAGACCAAAACCGAGGCGGAAAAGTCCTCTCTAAAGCAAAGCCCAGAGGAGAGAGTTAGCAAAGGGTTAAAATCCTTTTGATTGACGTTGTAGCCTCCGGTGCCCCGGGCTCAGGCGCGCGCCATTGGCCGCCAGACCTTGTGCCTGGCGGCCAATGGGGGGGCGCAGTCCACGAGCGGTGCCGCGTGTCTCCTCCTCCCATTGGCTGAAAGTTACTGTGGGAAAGAAAGTTTGGGAAGTTTCACACGAGCCGTTCGCGTGCAGTCCCAGATATATATAGAGGCCGCCAGGGCCTGCGGATCACACAGGATCTGGAGCTGGTGCTGATAAGAGCGGAATCCCCCGTCTACCTCTCTCCTTGGTCCTGGAATAGCGCTACCGATCACTAAGTAGCCCTAAGACGTAATAAACCCTCCGCTGCTCAGTAGTTTTTCTTATGAAAGTCAAGTAAAAGGGACATAAGAAAAAAAAATTTTTTTTTACGTGAAGGATTCCAAAAATAAAATTCTTTGGGGATTGAGAAGAAAGAAAAAAAAAGGAAAGAAAATGCCAGCTGATATAATGGAGAAAAATTCCTCGTCCCCGGTGGCTGCTACCCCAGCCAGTGTCAACACGACACCGGACAAACCAAAGACCGCCTCAGAGCACAGAAAGGTAAGACAGTACCTGTGTCTCTCGGAAGCCCCTAGAAATTAAGTGGGTTGCGCGCAGAGGGGCTCCGTTTCCTTTTCCCTCTTAAAACCTCGGGGTGAAATGGCAGATCCCGTGGGAACTCAGACCCTTTTTTTTCCGCTTTGCAGTCATCAAAGCCTATCATGGAGAAGAGGCGAAGAGCAAGAATAAATGAAAGTCTGAGCCAGCTGAAAACACTGATTTTGGATGCACTTAAGAAAGATGTAAGTGAGCAATGCTTTATTATTATTATTATTATTATTATTATTATTATTATTATTATTACGAATGCAATGATATTTCTCCGGCACAAAGAACCAAACTCTTCGCCTGCTGTGTGAGGCTCTTACCCCGCCAGCGTTGCGTTCCCCATTGGCAGAAGGGAGGTCCGGGCTTCTCCCGCGGGGCCCTGGGATGTGGGACTTGCGGGGCGGGGTTAGGGACCTTCAGAACTAGGAGGCAGTTGACAAGAGGGGGGGTCTCACTTTCTTCCCTTGTTTCCTCTGTGTAGAGCTCCCGGCATTCCAAGCTGGAGAAGGCAGACATTCTGGAAATGACAGTGAAGCACCTCCGGAACCTGCAGCGGGCGCAGATGACCGGTGAGGACCGCGCGTGCGTCCCCTCTCTGCGGGTGTCCCTCTCGGCCCGCGGTGATTTCTTCCAGACTTCCGCCCGCGGTTGTGAGAGGCATTCAGCTACATTTTACTGCCTTGGCTCACTCCGCGTTCCCACGGTCTGGGTCTTATTTATAGCCACAACTCCCAAGTTGTTACTGCTCCGGAAAGGGAGGGAGAGGTTGTAGCGGAGAGGGTGGTGGGCGGCTTGGCTGTGGTGGAAGCTGGTAAGGGCGAAAGGACATTAGAACTGCCGCGGTTTGGGGCTCGATAGAAGCCTAGGGGTCACTGGCTTAGCACCGGTCCAACCCCTGCCGCAGGAGGGGAACTGGGACTTGGAAGGCGCCTTGGGTGGCATTGCCCAAGGTCACGTCGCGCGCGGGGCTAGGGGTGGCAGATCTGGAGCGGAGATCCGTTTAAATGGAGGGAGTGTCCGGGCTTTTGTCGCCAACCCAGAGAGAAGGAGCTGGCTGTTCTCAGCCTACCCCACCCTCCCAACCCAGGTGGTTCCGGAGGCGCGCTGCAGGGACCTCCCAGGGCGGGAGGCAGTGGCTCCGGGGCCAGGGCTGTTCGGTGACCCGTCTTTTCTCCTTCTGGGCCTGCAGCCCGCGCTCAGCACAGACCCGAGCGTCTTGGGAAGTACCGCGCCGGCTTCAGCGAGTGCATGAACGAGGTGACCCGCTTCCTGTCCACGTGTGAGGGCGTTAACACCGAGGTGCGCACTCGGCTGCTGGGCCACCTGGCCAACTGCATGACCCAGATCAACGCCCATGACCTACCCCGGGCAGCCGCACCCCGCCTTGCAGGCGCCGCCCCCGCCCCCGTCAGGACCCGGCGGCCCCCAGCACGCGCCGTTCGCGCGCGCCGCCACCGCTTGTGCCCATCCCCCGGGGCGCGGCGCCCCCTCCCGGCAGCGCACCCTGCAAGTTGGGCAGCCAGGCTGGAGAGGCCTGCCAAGGTTTTTGGCGGCTTCCAGGTGGTGCCGGCTCCCGATGGCCAGTTTGCCTTCCTCATCCCCAACGGGGCCTTTGCCCACAGCGGCCCTGTCATCCCGGTCTACACCAGCAACAGCGGGACCTCTGTCGGTCCTAACGCAGTGTCTCCGTCCAGCGGTTCCTCGCTCACTGCGGACTCCATGTGGAGGCCGTGGCGGAACTGAGGGGCTCAGGCCACTGTTCCCCCTAAAACTCCCTAGCCCATCTCTCTTCCGACGGACACTAAAAATGAACTTGGACATTAGGAGAGAAGACTTTTATAATTTGGTGGTTACTTTGTTGCTTTTTTTAATTTCTAAAAAGTTACTTTTTTGTAGAGAGCTGTATTAAGTGACTGACCATGCACTGCATTTGTATATATTTTATATGTTCATATTGGATTGCGCCTTTGTATTATAAAAGTTGAGATGACATTTCGTTTTTTACACGAGATTTCTTTTTTATGTGATGCCAAAGATGTTTGAAAATGCTCTTAAAATATCTTCCTTTGGGGAAGTTTATTTGAGAAAGTATAATAAAAGAGTGAAGGCTTTTATGTCTTAGAACTGATTATTTCAACATTTGTAAAAAGGGGTCTCTTGAAATTCATATTATATGTAGTCTGGGAACTCAGAAATAGAATTAATAATAATAATAGTAATAATAATAATGTTTTAAACAGAAACCATCAAACCTTTCACCAACATTCCACGAACTTTAAAAAGTCTTAATTTATGAAAATTTATTTGATGAGTCTTTCCTGATAAACTTGTGGTCATAGGGGGGAGGGGAGGAAGGAAAAGAAAAAGAAAAAGGGGAAAAAAGCGTTTAAAGGCAACCAGTCCTTACTTTGTGCCTTCTGAAAGGTGGCATAGGGGCGACTCCAACTCACTCCCTGGGGTAGCCACAAACCTCCTAAGCCACTGCAGCCCTCCTTAGAGTGTGGGGGATCTTCATTAGTCTATCCTAAAATGCAGCTACGCATCCCCTTGCACCCGCGTCACGAAGTTTGAACTACCTCTCTGCACCCTCTTCAAGCAAGCTGAAAAGGTCAACAGATTCCCTCTGCCGTGGGACAGCTAGTTAGACTCCCAAGTGGAGCCGGGGCCAGATGATTAACAGCAGACATGTGTTTCTGATAAGTTTCTGTGCTTGGCTTTAATGAAGAAAGCATGTAGGGCTGCGCTGGCAGGCACACAGGCCGTTTTCCCCTTTATACAAACAGCAAGCGACCCCTTCGCTTGGTCATGCCCCATTTCCAGGCAAGATGTGGGCTCCAGATAGAAGCAAAAGGGTTCTCTCGGGTTTCAGCTCACACAACCCTCCTTAACAAGTCCTAACTCAAAGCGGACAGCTTTAAACTGTGCCAGGATCTGCAGGGAATTTCTTCCAAATCCCATCACAAAGGCTTGTCAGATTTTGTCAGATTTGGCCAGGTGTTTGACTGCATCCAGGTGTTGGGGAAATGAAAACCACGAGCCCTGCGAGACCAGACACATCAGCCGCGCTGTGGGTCTGGCCGCCGCGCCCTTCCTCCCCCACCGCCGGCCGGTCCTCCTCCCAGCCCCCGCCCGCCCCGCCAGCCAGCCGCCTCTCACCCCCCTGCCTCTCACCCCCTCCCCCTTTCCCTACAGCGGCTTCTGGGAGAAGGATGAGGCGGGAGAGATCAATCTTTGAAGCTTTCCTAACAAAGATAAAGCCAACGATTTTCTGTCTTGTTTCAAAAGCCTTACCTCTCCCCCGCCTGGCTCCAGCCTTTCCCACAGGCCAGTGTGGAGTGCGGCCCTACCACAGGGCTGATCTAACAGACAGCAGACAGTTCTTTCCAATACCTTCAGCTTCGACCCCTGGAGAGAGGGGTTTAAAAGACGGTTTTGAAAATTTGGCTCCTTATTTGCCCTATTTTGTGTACAAGAGAAGTGTCCAAGACACCCTTTACTAAAGAAACACACACACCCTTCTTTGTCATTCCATTCCCCCCACCTCGTCCCCCCTTTGTTTAAATATAAATATAGTAACAATTGCTCCATTAAGACACCCATCCCAAACTCAGATATTGAAATCTGGTAAACCCGGTCCTCTGTTCCCACCAAGAGTTCTTCGCTTCATTGGTAGAAATAATCCAGACATCATGATCTCAATTTTATAAAAAGTAATTCCTTTACATTGTTCTTTAACATTTTACGGGGCGGGGGATGGGGTGGAAAGACAATTTCAATTTCTTCATGCATCTTTAATAATGGCACCCAAAGTATATACCTCATCATCCGAAGAAGCCAAGAAAGTGAGAGAAAAATAAACCACCATTTGTTCTTTTAAAAAGAGCCCCCCCCACACACACACACACACTCATAATGTGAGTTTACATTTATTAAGTGAAGCCTTTTCAGTATAATATGGGTTGGAAGAAAGACTACGTCCCAATGGGGGACATCCACGTTCTTGAAGGCCACTTGAACTCACGACACCCCCTTGGATAAAGTCATTTCCCTTCACTAGGACAGGTCCAAGTTCATAAACGGAACAGATTTATTTCTTAGACACTGCTGCCTCCTGCATCCCTGCTGTTTCTTAAATAAGTAGCTGGGGGGAGAGGTGGAGCGCCACAGTTTATTCTGGCCTCCCTGCAGGTCCTCTGGGCCTGGCCTAATTATACCGCCTCAGGGCACACCTAGCTGCCTTGCCCCTCTACCAGCTCCTGCAGAGCTGATCCCTCCAGCGATAATGCACGTCTCCAAACTCTGTCCTTGAGGCCAGGGACCTCGGAGGCCTCTCCTTGGAGACCCTTGGGGCCCTGGCTCTCCCGAGGTCTCTAGCATCACCGGAGGAGAAGTGAGAGAGCCTGAGCCGGGGTGAGCGACTAAAGCTTGCCCCCCACCCCCGCCTGGGGTCTCATCCCGCCCCACCCCCCACGTGTTCCCGCAGTGGGACCCAGAGGTTTAACTGGACCCCCTCATCGTCACGGGGAACCTGTCCATTAAAGTCAATTAACTTTCCCCACACCCTTTGGCCGGTAACAACCCGCCTGCTTGCTTCCTCCGGGCTTCTAAGTGCAACCAGATGGGCGGGCGCAGTGCCCCCGCCGCGCGCCCGCCCCGGGTGGCTCGGGGTTCCTGGGAGGCCTCGGGGAGCAAGCACGGCCGGGCGGGAGCGGCCCAGGGCGGCCACACCGGGCCAAACCCCGGCGGCCCTGCGGCCAAGGTGGCTCGCTCAGCAGGCCCGGCTGCTTTCTGGCAGGAAATGAATAGCTCCCAGATGAGCTCAGGCAACCTGAGAGTCGTGAGAACGGCGCGAACCCCCGCCTGTGCAGCCGGCAGCCCTGCCAGGCCGCGGGGAGGGCGGGCGGCGGCGGCGGGAGGCCCGGCGGGCGGCGGCGGGGGCGCGAGGGGCGGGAGCCGCTGACACACGAGCCCGCGCCCGCTCCCGCTGACAGGCAGGCCGCCGCCCCCGCTTCCCCGCCCCAGGCCAGCGCCGCCCAGGCAGCAGGCCCCCGCCGCAGAGCCGCGGCCGCCCGGGCCGCCGAGGCCTGGGGGTGGGGCGGCCTGCCAGTGTTTTTCCAGTTCCCCCGGTAGCTCCGGGCCGCGTTTCGAAGCTGGGGAACTGGGCGGGGGCCAGGTTTGGGGCACCGGAGGCCGGCAGAGCTCTGCCAGGAGTCAGGCCAGCGGGGCAAGGAGAGGGCAGGCAGGGGCCACCTCGGACCCCCGAATGCTTTGCACCGGACTGGGATGCAGGGAGCCCTGAGATGGGGGGCCGGGGGTGGGGAGGTGGGGAGGTGGGGAGCTCGTTTCTGAGAGGGCCTTGAGTGCCCACTAAGCTCCCCGCAGCCTGCCTGCAGCTGGCACTAAGATGACAGTCCTGGTGGCGACGCAGCCCTGTTTAGCCACCGAGACAGACCCGCTAGTGACTCATCCCACGCGTGATGTATTAGGTGCCAGGGCTGAAGTTTAAACAGAGGGCGCCCAGACAGATTGGCCAAGAAACTAGGGAAGTTTTTCCCTTGAAGCAAGGAGGTGGAAAAACTCAACCCAAGTGTGTGTGTGTGGAGGGGGGGGGGGGTGTCAGGCTCTGGGTGTCCCCGGGTGTGTCCTGCTGTTTTCTGGCGCGGGTTCGACTGGAGCTGGACACCATAGCTGCCTGCCTGGACGGCAGGGGTTAACTGCCCTAATTTCTCTAATAAAACGGTTTGACTTTTAAAAGGAAGGAAGGAGGGAGGGAGGAAGGAAGGAAGGAAGGAAGGAAGGAAGGAAGGAAGGAAGGAAGGAAGGAAGGAAGGAAGGAACGTCAAGAGCCATTTTCCAACAATCTTCCGAGGCATGTGGGAGGTGGAGGAGAAGGGAGATTCAAGGCCATTTTCAGCTAAGTAGTCTAGGCTAGCCTGGGCTACCTGCCACGCTGTCTGAAAACACCAGAATTAGAATTAGGTTGGTTAAAGGAAAAGCAGAAACAGTTAAAATGTAGGTGTAGATGGGGAAATCTCCATTTTACTATCATTTTTGTATTTAAAATTTTTAAATACAAGTTTTGTTAGGGGTTGGGGGGGTGGGGTGGCCTTACTTCCCTGCCTCGATTCTTGCTTTACTGAAGCATAGCCATTGGGTTGAAAGCACACGCTCTGGGTCTGGTTGCTTGAGTGTTTGAGTCCGGGTCAAATCATTCAATCTGTTTGTGCTGTGGTTTGTTGTTTTGTTTTGTGAAATGCCATGCACTATTTTACCCCAGCTGGCCTCCAATCCCCCAGGTCATGCCATCCTCCAGTCTCAGCCTCCCCAGTAGCGGGGACTGTCGGCCTGTACCATGCCTCAGTTTGAATAAGTTCCATCTGTGGGTAAAAGTTCACGAGGGCAGTGCATCCGAGGGCTGTGAGGACCGAGCCAGTAAATAATGCACGGAAAGCCTCAGGTACTGGGCTTGGAGGAAAAAGCCCACCCCATCTGTCAGCCATTACATTTCTGAACAGCCACAGCAAGTGTATTATTCACCGGTTAGGACAGGCAAACCGTGGCTTTTGCCTGGTCGTTTTAGCATCTACTTGTATTGCACCAGACAGACCCTGAGGGAGACCACAGCTTCTTCCACTGTTTCTAAATTTCATGCATTCATTCGACAGCTATTGAACCAGGCACTTGAGGTATAAAGACATGATTTCTGTAGCTAAAATGCTCACAGCCTGGCCGGCAAGAGACTTGGGTGAAAACTAAATAAATAACTGAACTCATTGCTTGTCAAATGATATGAAAGGGGACATGCTATTGAGGGCTGGTACAAAGAAGACGATATACACCCAGCAACACTTTGATCTTCCTAGTTATCATTAATTTTGCAACAATAGACGTTATCAGGACAATCAATAACTAGTCAAAGTGTACCTAAGAAAACTTACTGTCAAATGTTTAACATCAAGATGACTCATTCTGGGATCCGGGAAGTATCGCTTCGTCTTAGACCCCTTGCTGAGTGGGTGGGAGACCCTGGCCTCAATGCCCAGAGGCACAGAATACACCTACTGTCATCTGGAAGAGCATAGTCAACACAGTCAAGGAAAGGGACCGAGGGACAGGCAATGTGGCCTCGAGTACCAAGCTGCCACTACCCAGGAGATGCTGAGGGGGTTCACTGAAGCTTCTGAGGTCTGGTTTCCCAACCGGCAAGGTGAGAAGGCTGGATTGGGGATCACATGAAGTCCTTTCAACCCCACAGTCCCTCCCTGTCCATGCTCTCTCAGTGACAGCATGTTATGAGGCGTACGTCAGGAATTTCCACCACAGGCCCTGGCATTATTTTACACCCACCATTACATATGTAGAAACTGAGGCCTCCAGGATGGACCCTGTAGCTCACCATTATTAGAAGAAGCAGGAGGAGGAGGAGGAAGAGGAGGAGGAGAAGGGGAAGCTACCCTTTAATTCTTGGAAACCTGACACGCTAGGAAGACTCATCTATCAGTCACTCAAGTGGGTTGTTGGCCCCATTTAGAAGCCAAATGACCCTTTCCCAGGAGTTGCCTAAGACATCGGGAAAACATAGATATTACATTACCATTTGTAACAGTACAGAATTACAGTAATGAAGTACCAACAAAATAATTTTATGGGTTGGGGGTCACCACCATTGAGGCTGGATTAAAGCGGTGGGCGGCTTTAGGAAGGTGGAGAGAAGTCACTTAAGTTGGGAGAAAGACGCTTCTAATAGAAGTCTACTGTGATCCTAATCCTTTCTGGCTTGTGGACTATCAGAGCAGGAAGAGTTAAAATCCCATCTCCTTTCTCTACTTTCTCCCCAGCCTGGTTTGTCTGTCTCTTTTCGTGCAAAGAGAATACACTCTGCCTGGTGGTTACCAGGATTTCACTCATTTCTTCAGACGGTCTCCTTCCCCAACCGGTCTAGGGCGTTTCCCCACTAGTTCATTTCGTCTAAGTAAACGTTAACGAATGGTGGTCTGGCCAAACAGGAACACAGGGTTAGAATTAGTTTGGGAAGGACTAAATTTTAAACATTCCAAGAGGTACATCAGTCATTTTGAAAATACTTGCATGGGTCTGAATTCAGTTTATAAAAGTATCCACTTTCCTAAAATCAGGTAGCATGTAGTAGGGGGCTGGAGAGATGTCTCAGCCGTTAAGAGAGGACCCAAGTTTGGTTCCCAGCACCCACATCAGGCAGCTCACAACACTCTGTAAACTCCAGCTCCATGGAGTTTCTGGGAAACCTGCGCTCACACACACACACACACACACACACACACACACACAACCTACTATAATTAAGAATAGTACAAAATAATATGGTGTTATTTAAAGGATCAGAGCAGGGTAAACAGGGCCCTGGCGGTATTAATTTATGCTATAAACCTTGTAACAAGTTTGAGAGGACCGTGATGCAGCCCCAAGTAAGTGCTTGTAATTGAAATTAATAATAAGGTTCGTGTGACTCTCCTTGTTTCTGAGTGTGTCTCTCATTCTAAATCACATGTATGGCTGAGCGACAGCCAGGGTCCTAAGGAGTACTTCCTGTTTAAGACTTTTCCTCCCAAGTGTGATCCATCCTCGTGTCCCTGCCTACGTTACAATTTTAGTCATCAGTGTGAGATGTGAACTGTACAGATCTAATTTACAACAGCTCCAGTCTGGAGAAAACTATTAGGATCGACACACACTATGCCAGACCTGGTGCTTTCTGGTAGAGAGTTGTCTTCCATCCACTTTTCCCCATGGATTATGTGGTTATAAAATTTATCCCTGAGGCATCAAACCATAAAACAGGATTATTCCTTACCGGAGCCTAAAGAGAGCAATTGCAAATGTGTCAACCCTGTTTCAGAAGCAACAGCCCCTGAGTGACATTTTAAGAACCACCAGCATGGTCTCATTGGGATGAGATAGCGCATATATAAACTTTTCGTTTATTTCTTCCGTTTTTACAGATAAGTGTGAACGTGTTCAAGGAATGTCTTATTTTTGTGACCTATACCGAGGACTGGAATTGAGGCAAGGATCCAAGGCCTGCAGGAAGGTTTGCTCCACCCCTCTTAGGTAGAACCAGTGTTCTGGGGAACAGTTATTCTTTCTGTCCTCGGAGGGGGCCCTCCTCGGTCTTGCCACTCTCTGGGAACTTGTTCTGTTTTGAATAAACAGGTCTCTCCCTCCAGCCCCTCCCCCATACCTGGTACTGCCTTTCTTCGGAGGCTTTGATGGCGCTGAGGCTGGTATGAGGACTTGGAGAGGTACCAGATCAGAGGAGTGGTTTAGGGTTGGAGAGATGGAGAGAAGAGACATGCTTTTGGCCTCCTCTGAAGCCTTGCCAAACCACTCTCAGGTAAAATCCTGTCCTTGGGATCATCTTCTCCCCAACTCCTTTACCTCCTGGTCTTTTCGCTTAAGCCCATCCTTCCCTGACTCCCCGATCCTTGTTCCTTATTTCTCAGTGCTGTGCGGCTGAATTCTATCCTCTTCCCTTCGTTGACATGGGCTCACAAGCATCGCTTTATTTTGTTTTTTTGCTTGTTTGTTTTTGGTTTGATTTGTTTGTTTGTTTGTTTTGAGACAGGGTTTCCTCTGTGTAGCCCTGACTGTCCTGGAACGCCAATAGATCAGGCTGGCAATCAAACTCACAGAGATTCGCCTGCCTCTATCTCCCAAATGCCTGGGATTAAAAGCATTGCATCACCCTGCCTGCTTGATTTGGATTGTTATAATCCTCCTCCCCTCTTCCCTGTTCCCTCTGCCTATAGTTTGGATTTGGAATGTCACCCAAAGGCCCATGGGCTCTTAGCCCCGACTCAGCAGCATTACTGGAAAGAGATAGAAACTTCGAGAGCTTGAGGGCTAACACTGAGCCTTCTCCTGTCTTCCCCCACACCTTGCCAAGAGCAGAGTGTTTGTGTGCCGCATTCATGCAGATTCCTTTGGAGGACAGAAAGAGGGCGCTGGATCCCTGGAACTGGAGTTACTGATGGCTTGTGAGCCATCCATAGGTGCTGAGAATTGAACCTGGTCTCTGCAAGAGCAGAGATTGCTCTACCCCAGTCCCTTCTCTCCGTTCTTTAAGAGTCACCCTGGGACCTCTATCCTCCTAAGAGGCACATGAATGCCTGCACGTTGCTTCCATCTAGTGTGCCTTTCTCATCTCTCGGCCGCTCACTCCAGCCAGGCTCATTCTGCACCCTGTGCTCTATGACGTGCCCTCATCGGGGACACTCAGTGAACAAACCTGATGGTCAGAAAGAAAGAAAGAAAGAAAGAAAGAAAGAAAGAGAGAGAGAGAGAGAGAGAGAGAGAGAGAGAAAGAAAGAAGAAAAGAAGAAGAAGAAGAAAGAAAGAAAAAAGAGAACCAAATTCTTTCCTGAGCTCCAAGTCATGGGACGCTTTCATGTGGTAACATGAAAACTCATTCTTAAGATGTTTGTCTGGGTCAGGCAGTGGTGGCACACCCTTTAATCCCAGCACTCGGGAGACAGAGCCAGGAAGGATCTCTGTGAGTTTGAGGCCAGCCTGGTCTATAGAGCAAGATCCAGGAGAGGCACCAAAACTAAACATGGAA
>NW_023411724.1:0-16456 GCF_903995425.1 Onychomys torridus | reverse complement strand
TCCAGGACACCCCGGGACTCCCCAGACACCCCAGGACACCCCGGGACGCCCCAGACACCCCCGGACACCCAGGCCAACCCCGGACACCCCTGGACATCCCAGGACATCCCAGGAGACCCCAGGACTCCCCAGGACATCCCAGGACTCCCAGGACACCACCGGCGAGCCTCGTCCTCCTTCCCCGCACCACCTCTAAGCGATCCCGACGGAGGGACGCACGCCGGCCCACGCCTTCTCCCCGCACGCCCCGTGGCTCACCCGGCCTTCTTGGCCAAACTGCAGCTCCCTGGCTCCAACTTTGTGCAAAAGGGCCGGCTGGGGTGGGGTGGGCGTGTGAAGGGTGCGGTGGGGCGGAGGTGCAGGAGTCGACAGTTCGGGGGCAGCGATTTCGGGACCTACCCGACGCCGCCCATGTTCTCCAAGGCCCAGTCCGTCGCCAACTTGGCTACAACCCCCTCCCATGGCCTCGCCTTGGCTTCTTTGGGGGGCCCGTTTTACACACATGCCGCCTCCAACTTTTATTAAACACCGCACCCTCGCCTTAGGGTTTCCTTACTCCTTCTTGCTTTTCTTTAAACAATGATAATAATAAAAAGCACCACCACCACCAGCACCACCACCAGCACCAGCACCACCAGCACCACCTCTATCTTCAGGCTTAGTGAGTACCAGGCAGGTACTTGGACCTCACTTGACATGATTGTCACACCCACCACAGCAAATTGGTAGGAGGGAAGCACGGTGAGCAAAGGGGAGCCTGAGTCCACCTGAAGGAACAGGGATGGAGCTGGCTTGCAAACCTGTAAAGTTTGGCAACCTTTGAATACAAAGCTCAGCTCTGTGGGTTTTCTGTCTGGGTTGTGTTTTGTTTGTTGCTTGGTTCTGTGTCTAACGTGGCCAAGGGTCTCTGCCAGTGTTGACACGTGCCGACCGGTGGGTGGCAGAAGCCCGTTCTTTGTCCACGGCACCGCACTGGCCTTGTGCAGCTCATTGACTGCCTCCATGGCTGGTCGTGCCTGCCAGCCGTGGTCTGGAGGGTGGCGCCAAGTGAGAGGCCCGGGTGTGGGCGGTGGCGGTGGGATTTACCCAGCCAAGACCCCAGCAATGTCCCACAGCCCCTTTCACCCTGCTCCTTCCTTGCAGGCATTGGCTCCAGGAGTCTGTCCACCTGTTCCAGATGTATTTCATGGAGTGGGGACGGCTGTTTTGACATTTCTTGCGCTGAAGGCAATTTCTCAGGCGACTTGGAGGGATACTGCTTCTGCTGGGGATGGATGCATGCATGCATGCATGGATGGATGGATGGATGGACGGACTTACGGATAGGTGGGTGGATGGATGGATGGACCAAGGGGTGGAAGGGTGGATGGAAGGTTGGTTGGATGAATAAATGGAGACGGACAGATGTATGTATGTATGTATGTATGGAAGTATGGAAGTATGGATGGATGGATGGGTTGGTGGAGGTACGGTTGGACTGAGGGATGGAAGGGTGGATGGAAGGTTGGTTGGATAAATAAATGGAGAGGGACATATGTATGTATGTATGTATGAATGTATGTATATGTATGTATGTATGTATGGATGGATGGATGGATGGATGGATGAACGGGAGGTTAGATGGATGGATGGGTTGTTGGATGTACGTTTGGACCGAGGGATGGAAGGGTGGATGGATGGTTGGTTGGATGGATGGGTTGATAGGTGGATGGAAGTTTGGTTGGATGAATAAATGGAGACGGACGGATGAATGTATGTATGTATGTATGTATGTATGGAAGTATGGAAGTATGGATGGATGGATGGGTTGGTGGAGGTACGGTTGGACTGAGGGATGGAAGGGTGGATGGAAGGTTGGTTGGATAAATAAATGGAGAGGGACAGATGTATGTATGAATGTATGTATATGTATGTATGTATGTATGGATGGATGGATGGATGGATGGATGAACGGGAGGTTAGATGGATGGATGGGTTGTTGGATGTACGTTTGGACCGAGGGATGGAAGGGTGGATGGATGGTTGGTTGGACTGAGGGATGGAAGGGTGGATGGAAGGTTGGTTGGATAAATAAATGGAGAGGGACAGATGTATGTATGTATGTATGTATGTATGTATGTATGTATGTAATTGTGGAAGTGTGGATGGATGGATGAACGGGAGGTTAGATGGATGGATGGGTTGGTGGAGGTACGGTTGGACGGAGGGTTGGAAGGGTGGATGGATGGTTGGTTGGATGGATGAATAGATGGATGGGTGGATGGGTGGATGGATGAGCAGATGTATTTATGGATCAGTGAGGGCAGGATGGAAGGACCAGAAGAGGAGGCACAGCCTCCTCTTTACACTTTACAAATGGAGTCGAGCCTGGGTGACCCCCCTCGCCCCCCACTTGCTCGATGTTGGGCTGGACCACAGCTGACTCTTGAGACTTTTACGTGGAAGGCAGTAACTACTGGCATGGTTCTTAACATAAATTTGTTGTCTGAGGGTCACAGGTGACCCTGGTGAATGGGTCCATAGAGCCCCAGACGGGGTGTGGACCCACAGCTTGAGTGCGGCTGCCCTGGCACATGAGCATTGTTTCTCAGCCTAGGGAACCCATGTCTTCGGGAGAGGTGCTGTGTACTTTGCAAAGAGTTTCGACGTCAACAAGTCTTAAGCTTTGCGGTACACGTGGGGCTGTTTTAATTACCTCTCACCAAGAAGCCAGTTTGCAAATTTGTGCCGGGCTTCAATCCGCCTAAAGTCAATTGCCGGGTGGGTTCAGAGTCTGGAAGTTGGAACCGACACCGACTTGTGAGTCGTGCCCAGCCAGATTTCTTTCCTGCCTCAGCCTGACCGTCCCTCTGGCGGCCCCTGGGGGGGCGGCGAGCCCCCACCCCGCTCCAGTCTCTGTCTTCTGAAAGTCCCCGAGTGTAGGTGCCGGCTCCTGGCCCTGGACGCTGGCTGAGGTCAAGGTGGTCTGGCGATGGGCCCCAGGCTTCCAGCAGGGGAGGGAAGAAGAGCGGAGCTGACGGGTGTTTTCAGGCCATCTTTCTCTGAGCAGGAGCAAAAGAGGGAAGAGGCCTGGGCAGCGGGTGGGGTGGGGAAGGGGAGTGGATGGAGTGGGCGGGTGGGTTTGAGAAGGGGCAGGAGTCCATCCTCCCTTCCTGTGTTCACCTGGCTCTCTCCCTTTCCTCTGGACTCCTCCTCCTCCAACTCTGTGTCCCCCATCTCCTGATGTCTAGCCACCAGTCCTGACACATACACACACTCACACACACACACACACACACACACACACACACACACACGGCCCCTCCTCTCAAGCCTTTCTTCTGCCCTTTGAGCTTTCTTCACCGTTCTTAGTTATATATCCTCTGGCCGCTTTCTCTTTGGTTTGGTAAGGTTTGGTTAGGACTTAAGGCCTCAGTACCTACTGCTTTTGCCCTCCTGGATCTTGCTGCAACACTGTTTAGACCCAGCTGCTACAGAATTTTAGTTGATGCTCCTGCCTCTGCCCCCACTGCCTGCAGGGATTACAAGTGGGAGACCCTATTTTACCCACTCCCCATTTTTCTCTTTGGCAAATCACCATCTCCTTGGCTGTCTCTGTCTGTCTCTGTCTGTCTCTGTCTCTGTCTCTGTCTCTGTCTCTCTCTCTCTCTCGCACACACAAACACACACACACACACTGACTCTCTCAGTCTGCCTCGCTGTCTCTCTGTCTGTGTCTCCTCCTTTTCTTTCTCTTGTTTCCTGACTTCCCTTTTACTTCTGATTTCTTTTCTTGCCGAAATGGTCATCCCAACTCTTCCATGGTGTGGTCAGTCCAAGCCTGTGGTCGAGAGGCAGTTGAGATAGAGGTGTTCAGCATCCAATGAATATAGAAACGAAAATGACAATACAAAAGAAGGGCTGGTTTTAGAGACGAGTGGGGGTAGAACAAGGTGCCCCGGGTGGGCTTCTCTGAAGACGCCCCTTGGATGGCGGTGGGTGGGGAGGAAGTCCCCGTGTTGTGCTTGGGGTCTTGGGCATGGGCCTTGTGGGGCCAGGAGGCCTTCCCCGCTCCGGTTCCCCCCCAAAACCTCCTGCTAACCTGGAGATATCTGGCAGGAGAGGGTCGTGCGGGTAGGCGTGCGGGAGAGAGCGAGCCCTGTCCTCGCTCCATCGAGTGTCACGGGGTGCTCGCTCGCTCGCCCGCTCGCTCGCCTGGCCGTCCCTAGCAGGGTGTCCGGGTGCAGGGCACCCACCCACTCGCCCACCCCCGGATAGGTCCTCGCAGCCCTGCATCCGTGCATCCCTGCATCCCTGCAGCCACTATGTGTCTGGTGGTAGTCCTGAAGGCCCGGGGGTCCTGGGAAGCGATAGTTCGGGGTCCGGGGTGTTGCCGCCGAGCCTCCGTGCTCCCCGGAGAAGGTGTGGAGGGCTAAGGTCAGGGGTCCGGGGCGGGTGGGTGTCGAGGCCTTGCCGGGCCTAGGGCCGGTGGCGAAGAAGGCCGGCGACGGTCCCGAGGTGGAGGCCTGGGTTTGGCTGTGGCTGAGTCCCCGGGGAGGAGCGGGCGTTGGGGGGGGAGCGAAGGGAGGCGAGTGGCGGCGCGTCGGGCAGTGGGTGGACGGACGGACGGCTCCCTGGTCGGGCAGTGGGTGGACGGGGAGTGCGGGGCGCTGTTGGGCGGCGAGTGTGGGTTCCCGGTGCGAGCGGCAGGGGTCGCCCTGGCGCCGGCGTCCCGGGCGAGGCCGTGAGCCGAGAGGGGGCGCCGGGTGTAGGGCGTCCGTCCGGAGGGTCGGGGAGGTGGTGTGGGTGCGTGCGTGCGTGTTTGCGTTTGGTGTGTTGCGTGCAAGGCTGGAGCGAGTGTTGTTTGTTGTGAGAGGAGTGTAGGAGGGTTGTTTGGGGTGTGTGTGATGAGCGCGCTGTGAGTGTCCCGGGTGTGAGAGCAGGGCTGGGGGCGGTGTGTTGTGGGTAGGGGGCGTGTGTTGTGGGATTGCGTCATCGTACGGACGGTTCGAGTAGGTCTGAATCGCGGCGGGCTCTCGCCGGTTGTGGTGGCGCACGCCGGTAGGATTTGCTGAAGGAGGCGGAGGCAGGAGGATCACGAGTTCGAGGCCAGCCTGGGCTACACAGTTTTTGCTCCTCCACGCCGCCCCGCTTCTTTGCCACAACTCTCCGGCCTCTGCCCAGCGCCGCACTCACGCACGCAGCCGCGGCCCCTCTCTTTCTTCTCACGCCCGCACCCTCCTGCACACTCCCGTCACCCTCACCCAACAACGCACCGCACCCTCACCGACAAAGCCGCTCCGGACACGCACGCGGACCACAGCCTCCTCCGCCCTCCCTGCCTCCCCACGCTCTACACACCTGCCCGCCCCCGGGACACCCCGCCCTCACCTGCACGCCTCTCTCCGCCCAGCCTCTTCCGACCCCGGGACACCCCGGGACACCCCAGATACCCCAGACACCACAGAACACCCCCGGACACCCCAGACACCCAGGACACCCCCGGACACCCCAGGCCACCCCAGGCCACCCCTGGACATCCCAGGACATCCCAGGCCACCACTGGACATCCCGGGACACCCCAGGACACCCCGGGACTCCCCAGACACCCCAGGACACCCCGGGACGCCCCAGACACCCCCGGACACCCCAGGCCAACCCCGGACACCCCTGGACATCCCAGGACATCCCAGGAGACCCCAGGACTCCCCAGGACATCCCAGGACTCCCCAGGACACCACCGGCGAGCCTCGTCCTCCTTCCCCGCACCACCTCTAAGCGATCCCGACGGAGGGACGCACGCCGGCCCACGCCTTCTCCCCGCACGCCCCGTGGCTCACCCGGCCTTCTTGGCCAAACTGCAGCTCCCTGGCTCCAACTTTGTGCAAAGGGCCGGCTGGGGTGGGGTGGGCGTGTGAAGGGTGCGGTGGCGCGGAGGTGCAGGAGTCGACAGTTCGGGGGCAGCGATTTCGGGACCTACCCGACGCCGCCCATGTTCTCCAAGGCCCAGTCCGTCGCCAACTTGGCTACAACCCCCTCCCATGGCCTCGGCCTTGGCTTCTTTGGGGGGCCCGTTTTACACACATGCCGCCTCCAACTTTTATTAAACACCGCACCCTCGCCTTAGGGTTTCCTTACTCCTTCTTGCTTTTCTTTAAACAATGATAATAATAAAAAGCACCACCACCACCAGCACCACCACCAGCACCAGCACCACCAGCACCACCTCTATCTTCAGGCTTAGTGAGTACCAGGCAGGTACTTGGACCTCACTTGACATGATTGTCACACCCACCACAGCAAATTGGTAGGAGGGAAGCACGGTGAGCAAAGGGGAGCCTGAGTCCACCTGAAGGAACAGGGATGGAGCTGGCTTGCAAACCTGTAAAGTTTGGCAACCTTTGAATACAAAGCTCAGCTCTGTGGGTTTTCTGTCTGGGTTGTGTTTTGTTTGTTGCTTGGTTCTGTGTCTAACGTGGCCAAGGGTCTCTGCCAGTGTTGACACGTGCCGACCGGTGGGTGGCAGAAGCCCGTTCTTTGTCCACGGCACCGCACTGGCCTTGTGCAGCTCATTGACTGCCTCCATGGCTGGTCGTGCCTGCCAGCCGTGGTCTGGAGGGTGGCGCCAAGTGAGAGGCCCGGGTGTGGGCGGTGGCGGTGGGATTTACCCAGCCAAGACCCCAGCAATGTCCCACAGCCCCTTTCACCCTGCTCCTTCCTTGCAGGCATTGGCTCCAGGAGTCTGTCCACCTGTTCCAGATGTATTTCATGGAGTGGGGACGGCTGTTTTGACATTTCTTGCGCTGAAGGCAATTTCTCAGGCGACTTGGAGGGATACTGCTTCTGCTGGGGATGGATGCATGCATGCATGCATGGATGGATGGATGGATGGACGGACTTACGGATAGGTGGGTGGATGGATGGATGGACCAAGGGGTGGAAGGGTGGATGGAAGGTTGGTTGGATGAATAAATGGAGACGGACAGATGTATGTATGTATGTATGTATGGAAGTATGGAAGTATGGATGGATGGATGGGTTGGTGGAGGTACGGTTGGACTGAGGGATGGAAGGGTGGATGGAAGGTTGGTTGGATAAATAAATGGAGAGGGACATATGTATGTATGTATGTATGAATGTATGTATATGTATGTATGTATGTATGTATGGATGGATGGATGGATGAACGGGAGGTTAGATGGATGGATGGGTTGTTGGATGTACGTTTGGACCGAGGGATGGAAGGGTGGATGGATGGTTGGTTGGATGGATGGGTTGATAGGTGGATGGAAGTTTGGTTGGATGAATAAATGGAGACGGACGGATGAATGTATGTATGTATGTATGTATGTATGGAAGTATGGAAGTATGGATGGATGGATGGGTTGGTGGAGGTACGGTTGGACTGAGGGATGGAAGGGTGGATGGAAGGTTGGTTGGATAAATAAATGGAGAGGGACAGATGTATGTATGAATGTATGTATATGTATGTATGTATGTATGTATGGATGGATGGATGGATGGATGAACGGGAGGTTAGATGGATGGATGGGTTGTTGGATGTACGTTTGGACCGAGGGATGGAAGGGTGGATGGATGGTTGGTTGGACTGAGGGATGGAAGGGTGGATGGAAGGTTGGTTGGATAAATAAATGGAGAGGGACAGATGTATGTATGTATGTATGTATGTATGTATGTATGTATGTATGTAATTGTGGAAGTGTGGATGGATGGATGAACGGGAGGTTAGATGGATGGATGGGTTGGTGGAGGTACGGTTGGACGGAGGGTTGGAAGGGTGGATGGATGGTTGGTTGGATGGATGAATAGATGGATGGGTGGATGGGTGGATGGATGAGCAGATGTATTTATGGATCAGTGAGGGCAGGATGGAAGGACCAGAAGAGGAGGCACAGCCTCCTCTTTACACTTTACAAATGGAGTCGAGCCTGGGTGACCCCCCTCGCCCCCCACTTGCTCGATGTTGGGCTGGACCACAGCTGACTCTTGAGACTTTTACGTGGAAGGCAGTAACTACTGGCATGGTTCTTAACATAAATTTGTTGTCTGAGGGTCACAGGTGACCCTGGTGAATGGGTCCATAGAGCCCCAGACGGGGTGTGGACCCACAGCTTGAGTGCGGCTGCCCTGGCACATGAGCATTGTTTCTCAGCCTAGGGAACCCATGTCTTCGGGAGAGGTGCTGTGTACTTTGCAAAGAGTTTCGACGTCAACAAGTCTTAAGCTTTGCGGTACACGTGGGGCTGTTTTAATTACCTCTCACCAAGAAGCCAGTTTGCAAATTTGTGCCGGGCTTCAATCCGCCTAAAGTCAATTGCCGGGTGGGTTCAGAGTCTGGAAGTTGGAACCGACACCGACTTGTGAGTCGTGCCCAGCCAGATTTCTTTCCTGCCTCAGCCTGACCGTCCCTCTGGCGGCCCCTGGGGGGGCGGCGAGCCCCCACCCCGCTCCAGTCTCTGTCTTCTGAAAGTCCCCGAGTGTAGGTGCCGGCTCCTGGCCCTGGACGCTGGCTGAGGTCAAGGTGGTCTGGCGATGGGCCCCAGGCTTCCAGCAGGGGAGGGAAGAAGAGCGGAGCTGACGGGTGTTTTCAGGCCATCTTTCTCTGAGCAGGAGCAAAAGAGGGAAGAGGCCTGGGCAGCGGGTGGGGTGGGGAAGGGGAGTGGATGGAGTGGGCGGGTGGGTTTGAGAAGGGGCAGGAGTCCATCCTCCCTTCCTGTGTTCACCTGGCTCTCTCCCTTTCCTCTGGACTCCTCCTCCTCCAACTCTGTGTCCCCCATCTCCTGATGTCTAGCCACCAGTCCTGACACATACACACACTCACACACACACACACACACACACACACACACACACACGGCCCCTCCTCTCAAGCCTTTCTTCTGCCCTTTGAGCTTTCTTCACCGTTCTTAGTTATATATCCTCTGGCCGCTTTCTCTTTGGTTTGGTAAGGTTTGGTTAGGACTTAAGGCCTCAGTACCTACTGCTTTTGCCCTCCTGGATCTTGCTGCAACACTGTTTAGACCCAGCTGCTACAGAATTTTAGTTGATGCTCCTGCCTCTGCCCCCACTGCCTGCAGGGATTACAAGTGGGAGACCCTATTTTACCCACTCCCCATTTTTCTCTTTGGCAAATCACCATCTCCTTGGCTGTCTCTGTCTGTCTCTGTCTGTCTCTGTCTCTGTCTCTGTCTCTGTCTCTGTCTCTCTCTCTCTCGCACACACAAACACACACACACACACTGACTCTCTCAGTCTGCCTCGCTGTCTCTCTGTCTGTGTCTCCTCCTTTTCTTTCTCTTGTTTCCTGACTTCCCTTTTACTTCTGATTTCTTTTCTTGCCGAAATGGTCATCCCAACTCTTCCATGGTGTGGTCAGTCCAAGCCTGTGGTCGAGAGGCAGTTGAGATAGAGGTGTTCAGCATCCAATGAATATAGAAACGAAAATGACAATACAAAAGAAGGGCTGGTTTTAGAGACGAGTGGGGGTAGAACAAGGTGCCCCGGGTGGGCTTCTCTGAAGACGCCCCTTGGATGGCGGTGGGTGGGGAGGAAGTCCCCGTGTTGTGCTTGGGGTCTTGGGCATGGGCCTTGTGGGGCCAGGAGGCCTTCCCCGCTCCGGTTCCCCCCCAAAACCTCCTGCTAACCTGGAGATATCTGGCAGGAGAGGGTCGTGCGGGTAGGCGTGCGGGAGAGAGCGAGCCCTGTCCTCGCTCCATCGAGTGTCACGGGGTGCTCGCTCGCTCGCCCGCTCGCTCGCCTGGCCGTCCCTAGCAGGGTGTCCGGGTGCAGGGCACCCACCCACTCGCCCACCCCCGGATAGGTCCTCGCAGCCCTGCATCCGTGCATCCCTGCATCCCTGCAGCCACTATGTGTCTGGTGGTAGTCCTGAAGGCCCGGGGGTCCTGGGAAGCGATAGTTCGGGGTCCGGGGTGTTGCCGCCGAGCCTCCGTGCTCCCCGGAGAAGGTGTGGAGGGCTAAGGTCAGGGGTCGGGGGCGGGTGGGTGTCGAGGCCTTGCCGGGCCGAGGGCCGGTGGCGAAGAAGGCCGGCGACGGTCCCGAGGTGGAGGCCTGGGTTTGGCTGTGGCTGAGTCCCCGGGGAGGAGCGGGCGTTGGGAGGGGAGCGAAGGGAGGCGAGTGGCGGCGCGTCGGGCAGTGGGTGGACGGACGGACGGCTCCCTGGTCGGGCAGTGGGTGGACGGGGAGTGCGGGGCGCTGTTGGGCGGCGAGTGTGGGTTCCCGGTGCGAGCGGCAGGGGTCGCCCTGGCGCCGGCGTCCCGGGCGAGGCAGTGAGCCGAGAGGGGGCGCCGGGTGTAGGGCGTCCGTCCGGAGGGTCGGGGAGGTGGTGTGGGTGCGTGCGTGCGTGTTTGCGTTTGGTGTGTTGCGTGCAAGGCTGGAGCGAGTGGTTGTTTGTTGTGAGAGGAGTGTAGGAGGGTTGTTTGGGGTGTGTGTGATGAGCGCGCTGTGAGTGTCCCGGGTGTGAGAGCAGGGCTGGGGGCGGTGTGTTGTGGGTAGGGGGCGTGTGTTGTGGGATTGCGTCATCGTACGGACGGTTCGAGTAGGTCTGAATCGCGGCGGGCTCTCGCCGGTTGTGGTGGCGCACGCCGGTAGGATTTGCTGAAGGAGGCGGAGGCAGGAGGATCACGAGTTCGAGGCCAGCCTGGGCTACACAGTTTTTGCTCCTCCACGCCGCCCCGCTTCTTTGCCACAACTCTCCGGCCTCTGCCCAGCGCCGCACTCACGCACGCAGCCGCGGCCCCTCTCTTTCTTCTCACGCCCGCACCCTCCTGCACACTCCCGTCACCCTCACCCAACAACGCACCGCACCCTCACCGACAAAGCCGCTCCGGACACGCACGCGGACCACAGCCTCCTCCGCCCTCCCTGCCTCCCCACGCTCTACACACCTGCCCGCCCCCGGGACACCCCGCCCTCACCTGCACGCCTCTCTCCGCCCAGCCTCTTCCGACCCCGGGACACCCCGGGACACCCCAGATACCCCAGACACCACAGAACACCCCCGGACACCCCAGACACCCCAGGACACCCCCGGACACCCCAGGCCACCCCAGGCCACCCCTGGACATCCCAGGACATCCCAGGCCACCACTGGACATCCCGGGACATCCCCAGGACACCCCGGGACTCCCCAGACACCCCAGGACACCCCGGGACGCCCCAGACACCCCCGGACACCCCAGGCCAACCCCGGACACCCCTGGACATCCCAGGACATCCCAGGAGACCCCAGGACTCCCCAGGACATCCCAGGACTCCCCAGGACACCACCGGCGAGCCTCGTCCTCCTTCCCCGCACCACCTCTAAGCGATCCCGACGGAGGGACGCACGCCGGCCCACGCCTTCTCCCCGCACGCCCCGTGGCTCACCCGGCCTTCTTGGCCAAACTGCAGCTCCCTGGCTCCAACTTTGTGCAAAGGGCCGGCTGGGGTGGGGTGGGCGTGTGAAGGGTGCGGTGGGGCGGAGGTGCAGGAGTCGACAGTTCGGGGGCAGCGATTTCGGGACCTACCCGACGCCGCCCATGTTCTCCAAGGCCCAGTCCGTCGCCAACTTGGCTACAACCCCCTCCCATGGCCTCGGCCTTGGCTTCTTTGGGGGGCCCGTTTTACACACATGCCGCCTCCAACTTTTATTAAACACCGCACCCTCGCCTTAGGGTTTCCTTACTCCTTCTTGCTTTTCTTTAAACAATGATAATAATAAAAAGCACCACCACCACCAGCACCACCACCAGCACCAGCACCACCAGCACCACCTCTATCTTCAGGCTTAGTGAGTACCAGGCAGGTACTTGGACCTCACTTGACATGATTGTCACACCCACCACAGCAAATTGGTAGGAGGGAAGCACGGTGAGCAAAGGGGAGCCTGAGTCCACCTGAAGGAACAGGGATGGAGCTGGCTTGCAAACCTGTAAAGTTTGGCAACCTTTGAATACAAAGCTCAGCTCTGTGGGTTTTCTGTCTGGGTTGTGTTTTGTTTGTTGCTTGGTTCTGTGTCTAACGTGGCCAAGGGTCTCTGCCAGTGTTGACACGTGCCGACCGGTGGGTGGCAGAAGCCCGTTCTTTGTCCACGGCACCGCACTGGCCTTGTGCAGCTCATTGACTGCCTCCATGGCTGGTCGTGCCTGCCAGCCGTGGTCTGGAGGGTGGCGCCAAGTGAGAGGCCCGGGTGTGGGCGGTGGCGGTGGGATTTACCCAGCCAAGACCCCAGCAATGTCCCACAGCCCCTTTCACCCTGCTCCTTCCTTGCAGGCATTGGCTCCAGGAGTCTGTCCACCTGTTCCAGATGTATTTCATGGAGTGGGGACGGCTGTTTTGACATTTCTTGCGCTGAAGGCAATTTCTCAGGCGACTTGGAGGGATACTGCTTCTGCTGGGGATGGATGCATGCATGCATGCATGGATGGATGGATGGATGGACGGACTTACGGATAGGTGGGTGGATGGATGGATGGACCAAGGGGTGGAAGGGTGGATGGAAGGTTGGTTGGATGAATAAATGGAGACGGACAGATGTATGTATGTATGTATGTATGGAAGTATGGAAGTATGGATGGATGGATGGGTTGGTGGAGGTACGGTTGGACTGAGGGATGGAAGGGTGGATGGAAGGTTGGTTGGATAAATAAATGGAGAGGGACATATGTATGTATGTATGTATGAATGTATGTATATGTATGTATGTATGTATGTATGGATGGATGGATGGATGAACGGGAGGTTAGATGGATGGATGGGTTGTTGGATGTACGTTTGGACCGAGGGATGGAAGGGTGGATGGATGGTTGGTTGGATGGATGGGTTGATAGGTGGATGGAAGTTTGGTTGGATGAATAAATGGAGACGGACGGATGAATGTATGTATGTATGTATGTATGTATGGAAGTATGGAAGTATGGATGGATGGATGGGTTGGTGGAGGTACGGTTGGACTGAGGGATGGAAGGGTGGATGGAAGGTTGGTTGGATAAATAAATGGAGAGGGACAGATGTATGTATGAATGTATGTATATGTATGTATGTATGTATGTATGGATGGATGGATGGATGGATGAACGGGAGGTTAGATGGATGGATGGGTTGTTGGATGTACGTTTGGACCGAGGGATGGAAGGGTGGATGGATGGTTGGTTGGACTGAGGGATGGAAGGGTGGATGGAAGGTTGGTTGGATAAATAAATGGAGAGGGACAGATGTATGTATGTATGTATGTATGTATGTATGTATGTATGTATGTAATTGTGGAAGTGTGGATGGATGGATGAACGGGAGGTTAGATGGATGGATGGGTTGGTGGAGGTACGGTTGGACGGAGGGTTGGAAGGGTGGATGGATGGTTGGTTGGATGGATGAATAGATGGATGGGTGGATGGGTGGATGGATGAGCAGATGTATTTATGGATCAGTGAGGGCAGGATGGAAGGACCAGAAGAGGAGGCACAGCCTCCTCTTTACACTTTACAAATGGAGTCGAGCCTGGGTGACCCCCCTCGCCCCCCACTTGCTCGATGTTGGGCTGGACCACAGCTGACTCTTGAGACTTTTACGTGGAAGGCAGTAACTACTGGCATGGTTCTTAACATAAATTTGTTGTCTGAGGGTCACAGGTGACCCTGGTGAATGGGTCCATAGAGCCCCAGACGGGGTGTGGACCCACAGCTTGAGTGCGGCTGCCCTGGCACATGAGCATTGTTTCTCAGCCTAGGGAACCCATGTCTTCGGGAGAGGTGCTGTGTACTTTGCAAAGAGTTTCGACGTCAACAAGTCTTAAGCTTTGCGGTACACGTGGGGCTGTTTTAATTACCTCTCACCAAGAAGCCAGTTTGCAAATTTGTGCCGGGCTTCAATCCGCCTAAAGTCAATTGCCGGGTGGGTTCAGAGTCTGGAAGTTGGAACCGACACCGACTTGTGAGTCGTGCCCAGCCAGATTTCTTTCCTGCCTCAGCCTGACCGTCCCTCTGGCGGCCCCTGGGGGGGCGGCGAGCCCCCACCCCGCTCCAGTCTCTGTCTTCTGAAAGTCCCCGAGTGTAGGTGCCGGCTCCTGGCCCTGGACGCTGGCTGAGGTCAAGGTGGTCTGGCGATGGGCCCCAGGCTTCCAGCAGGGGAGGGAAGAAGAGCGGAGCTGACGGGTGTTTTCAGGCCATCTTTCTCTGAGCAGGAGCAAAAGAGGGAAGAGGCCTGGGCAGCGGGTGGGGTGGGGAAGGGGAGTGGATGGAGTGGGCGGGTGGGTTTGAGAAGGGGCAGGAGTCCATCCTCCCTTCCTGTGTTCACCTGGCTCTCTCCCTTTCCTCTGGACTCCTCCTCCTCCAACTCTGTGTCCCCCATCTCCTGATGTCTAGCCACCAGTCCTGACACATACACACACTCACACACACACACACACACACACACACACACACACACGGCCCCTCCTCTCAAGCCTTTCTTCTGCCCTTTGAGCTTTCTTCACCGTTCTTAGTTATATATCCTCTGGCCGCTTTCTCTTTGGTTTGGTAAGGTTTGGTTAGGACTTAAGGCCTCAGTACCTACTGCTTTTGCCCTCCTGGATCTTGCTGCAACACTGTTTAGACCCAGCTGCTACAGAATTTTAGTTGATGCTCCTGCCTCTGCCCCCACTGCCTGCAGGGATTACAAGTGGGAGACCCTATTTTACCCACTCCCCATTTTTTCTCTTTGGCAAATCACCATCTCCTTGGCTGTCTCTGTCTGTCTCTGTCTGTCTCTGTCTCTGTCTCTGTCTCTGTCTCTCTCTCTCTCTCTCGCACACACAAACACACACACACACACTGACTCTCTCAGTCTGCCTCGCTGTCTCTCTGTCTGTGTCTCCTCCTTTTCTTTCTCTTGTTTCCTGACTTCCCTTTTACTTCTGATTTCTTTTCTTGCCGAAATGGTCATCCCAACTCTTCCATGGTGTGGTCAGTCCAAGCCTGTGGTCGAGAGGCAGTTGAGATAGAGGTGTTCAGCATCCAATGAATATAGAAACGAAAATGACAATACAAAAGAAGGGCTGGTTTTAGAGACGAGTGGGGGTAGAACAAGGTGCCCCGGGTGGGCTTCTCTGAAGACGCCCCTTGGATGGCGGTGGGTGGGGAGGAAGTCCCCGTGTTGTGCTTGGGGTCTTGGGCATGGGCCTTGTGGGGCCAGGAGGCCTTCCCCGCTCCGGTTCCCCCCCAAAACCTCCTGCTAACCTGGAGATATCTGGCAGGAGAGGGTCGTGCGGGTAGGCGTGCGGGAGAGAGCGAGCCCTGTCCTCGCTCCATCGAGTGTCACGGGGTGCTCGCTCGCTCGCCCGCTCGCTCGCCTGGCCGTCCCTAGCAGGGTGTCCGGGTGCAGGGCACCCACCCACTCGCCCACCCCCGGATAGGTCCTCGCAGCCCTGCATCCGTGCATCCCTGCATCCCTGCAGCCACTATGTGTCTGGTGGTAGTCCTGAAGGCCCGGGGGTCCTGGGAAGCGATAGTTCGGGGTCCGGGGTGTTGCCGCCGAGCCTCCGTGCTCCCCGGAGAAGGTGTGGAGGGCTAAGGTCAGGGGTCCGGGGCGGGTGGGTGTCGAGGCCTTGGCGGGCCGAGAGCCGGTGGCGAAGAAGGCCGGCGACGGTCCCGAGGTGGAGGCCTGGGTTTGGCTGTGGCTGAGTCCCCGGGGAGGAGCGGGCGTTGGGAGGGGAGCGAAGGGAGGCGAGTGGCGGCGCGTCGGGCAGTGGGTGGACGGACGGACGGCTTCCTGGTCGGGCAGTGGGTGGACGGGGAGTGCGGGGCGCTGTTGGGCGGCGAGTGTGGGTTCCCGGTGCGAGCGGCAGGGGTCGCCCTGGCGCCGGCGTCCCGGGCGAGGCCGTGAGCCGAGAGGGGGCGCCGGGTGTAGGGCGTCCGTCCGGAGGGTCGGGGAGGTGGTGTGGGTGCGTGCGTGCGTGTTTGCGTTTGGTGTGTTGCGTGCAAGGCTGGAGCGAGTGGTGTTTGTTGTGAGAGGAGTGTAGGAGGGTTGTTTGGGGTGTGCGTGATGAGCGCGCTGTGAGTGTCCCGGGTGTGAGAGCAGGGGGGGCGGTGTGTTGTGGGTAGGGGGGTGTGTTGTGGGATTGCGTCATCGTACGGACGGTTCGAGTAGGTCTGAATCGCGGCGGGCTCTCGCCGGTTGTGGTGGCGCACGCCGGTAGGATTTGCTGAAGGAGGCGGAGGCAGGAGGATCACGAGTTCGAGGCCAGCCTGGGCTACACAGTTCTTGCTCCTCCACGCCGCCCCGCTTCTTTGCCACAACTCTCCGGCCTCTGCCCAGCGCCGCACTCACGCACGCAGCCGCGGCCCTCTCTTTCTTCTCACGCCCGCACCCTCCTGCACACTCCCGTCACCCTCACCCAACAACGCACCGCACCCTCACCGACAAAGCCGCTCCGGACACGCACGCGGACCACAGCCTCCTCCGCCCTCCCTGCCTCCCCACGCTC
>NW_023411723.1:0-467 GCF_903995425.1 Onychomys torridus | reverse complement strand
ATGCCCCGAATCTAACCACTAACCCTAACAAGTAACCCTAACCATAACCACTAACTCTAACCCAAACTAACCCTAACCCTAGCGCTAACGCTAATCTTAATCATTAAAGGTAAGTGTAACCCTCACCCTAACACTAATCGTATCCCTAAACCGGGTGAGGGCAAAGAACGACCCTGAGTCTAACCACTAGTCCTAATACTAACTACAAACTCCAACCTACAATAAGACTAAAAACCCTTAAACCTTAACACTGACACAAGCCTAAAACTAATACTAACCACAAAGTCCTCAAACCCTGACCATAAACCCCTGTACCCCATAGCCCTATCCATAAACCCCTGAAACTAAACCCCGACCAAAACACTAACCCTAACCCTAACCCTAACCCTAAAAACACATAAGCCTTAACACTAACCTAACCTTAACCTAAGCCTGACAGTGACGCCCTGAACCCGACGCCCACCCAC
>NW_023411722.1:0-4352 GCF_903995425.1 Onychomys torridus | reverse complement strand
AATAATGTCATTATTTCCTATGTATATAATTGTCAGATGAAGGAAGAAAATATAAATAATATATATGTTTATGATACTGTTCTGACAACCATTCAGTGAAAATTCACACCTCAATCAACATAGGTGTTCACAAATATTGGATGGTGATTGTTTGGATCATGGTCTCAATCTGTGATTCCATGGGTTTCTTGTACAGACACCAGTTAAATTCATCCAAGAAAACTTAACTCTCTCTGTCTCTGTCCTTATATCTGTCTCTGTTTCTCTCTCTCTCTCTCTCCCTCTCTCCCTTCCTCTCTCTGTCCCTCTCTCCCTATTTCCTTTTTTCATTCCTGTTTTCTTCTCTCTCTCCCTTTCTCCCTTTCTCTCTTTCCTTCCTTCCTGTCTTTCTTTCTTTCTTCCTGTCTCTCTTTCTTTCTTCCTGTCTCTCTTTCTTTCTTCCAGTCTCTCTTTCTTTCTTTCTTTCTTTCTTTCTTTCTTTCTCTTTCTTTCTTTTCATTCTTTCTTCCTATTTGTCCAAGACATGTATTTTTTGTACTAATGAAACAAAAATCATAGCAGTCCTTCTCAGAATATTTTATAGGTAATGTGTAGTAGGCACAACTTGGAACATAGTAAATATTAGCAAAAACAATACTGTAAGGGTCTCTCTCAACTGTTCCATTTAACGAGTATAGCAAAAGCAGACTTTTACTGTATTTTTGTATTTTATAACATTTAAGATGTTAGGTCACATTTTCCTTGTGTGGCTTTTATAAATGGGATTGTATACCAACAACTACTGTACATTAAAGTTTTTCTACATACATATGAAATTTGAAATGCATAATTGTCTTCCTCATCAGTGGTATGTGCAATTCTCCTTCCCAAAATGGTTTATAATTGTTTTAATTTAGGGAAACACTTGAGAATGAATCCCAGAAAGCCAATTAGCAGGAAAACAACCAAGTGGAGTGCATTTTGTATCGTTCAGTCATTTTCAAGGAAGTTTTATTTTTCCAAAAAAAATCATTACTTGTTATGGAATTCTTTCTGAGAGGACTGATTTTCTGAACTTGCAAGTGGCATTATGCTGATTTGAAAATGCCCATGATCCAGACCTTCAGGGTCCATTGCTGTGGGCGGTGGTATTTGAGAAGGCCTGCCAATCTTAGAAAACTGTTTTCATCACTGTCTTTTGACTCTGACTGTGTTGATTTAGTTGCTTTTGCTTATACACGTGGTCATGTTTTTCTTTGTGCAAAGATGACTTTTCTCACAATTTGGCTTTATTCTAAACATTCTTTTCTTCAGTCATCTATTTCCAAGAGTTTTTTTTCCAATTTCTTGGCAATTTCAGCATCATATCATTCCTGATACCATGTAGGTCGGTCGTGCTGGAGTATGGGTACCATCACTTCTCTCATCACACCATCTCTTCTTTCACCAGTGGTTCTATTCCTCCATCCTCTGCATAGCAACTGGCTCCTGAGAACTCTGGGATGTGCTTCTTCCTTTTCCTCTTCCTGTAACTGCACCCCTACCCTTTGTTTTTTTCAAAAAGGTCTTTTTTTGTCTGCTCCAAAATGCCTTACCTCAGACTCAATTGCTCAGTCTTTTTGTTCAAGATCTTTGTAGCACTTCTGGCACTGAGTTGGGTCTTTAGATCTTCCTCTTGTCATTACTTAGCCACCTGTTATGCATAATTATGCTGAATGTTTGATGCCAAATGAAGCTCAGCCTCTTGTTCCTTCAGGTTATGGGCCATGGTGTGGTTCTCCATCACAGCAAACTCTCCACACACTTTCTTAACACTGTGGAAGTATCAATGTTCACACTGGTTATTGTGGCTGCATTGTCTCGTCTCTGCTGCATGATGATGTTGGTACACCTCTCCTTCTGGCCAGCAGCAGACACCCTTTTGCCACGTGGCTGTGATGACATGGAGTCTCCTGAGGCTGGAATTGGTATGTAGAATTCTATTTTGTGCATAAAAGTTCATTGATGATGGGCCATGACTGGGAATGTCTCAGTAGTCCACAAGGTAATGATCCCATGATTGCTACAGGGTGATGTCAAAAGTAAACTCATTTGTATGGTTATTCTTAAAAGTGGCATTACTGGAACCCAGGGTATTTCCCCCTTCTGCATTAGCATTTCTGTTGGTGTCATTGTTCAGATTTTTATAGGCAGGTAAGTTGAGACTTTATGGGTTTAGCTTCCCCAACATTTTTAGGAGATGCAATCTCACAGCACATATATGTTCCCACAGAGCATCACTTAATCAAGTAGTTTCTAGTTTTGACTGTATCTATTCCCTAGAGTGTTCTATAGTGCCAACACACAGGGAAGTGGAGACTGTGTTTGGTAGTTCCTAAACTGTTTATCTTCCCATTCTGTTTAAACTACTTCAGATGCCAGGATTGACTGCCAGTTCTGCCTCAGTTTTTGATTTGTCCAGCTGACTGCCCTCCAAGGCTGATGAATGTGAGGGACAACACTGCCCTCTCTGGGATGCAGAATTCAGCCTGGTGCTGATTCATAGCTGCTACTCTCAGCTTCTGAAAGGGGATCTCGTCCAATTGAAGAATGGTTTACAGACACTTTCTCTGAAAAAGAGTGTGGTGTCTGGAGAGTTTCAGCCAACTTCACTGCAATGATGGTCTCTCTATCTATATTTATATTTATATAATAGATACTTACTTCTATCTTATCACTTCCACTATATATTGCTGAGTGGTGCTTGATTATCCCAGACACAATTTCAATGAATACAAGTAGCTATCATTTGTCAGATATTGTCATTATCTTTTACACTTCTACTGTCATATTTGCCTATTTTTAATTTATTGTTCATTCTGTGAGATTTCATCACACCTGATGTTCCCTCATCTCTAAAAGTCCTGACATGAATTTCACCCATACATATGTGTGTGTGTGTGTGCACGCGTGCATGTGTGTGTTTTTGAGGTGTGACTTTTAATATGGGCTGGCTCATAATATAATATGATGTAGGGTGTGACTAGAACCAACATTTTAATTAATTTTCATATCTTAGATTGTTGTGGGATAAAGACCCAAAGATCACTGAGCCTGACAAAAATCCATATTGTTTTTTCCATTTTTCTCCTTTTTTAATTTATTATATCTGTGTTTTAATCTTACCATGGGTTCCCCTGTCCTCCCAACTCCTGCCTCCCACCCCCACCCCACCCCCACCTTGCTCCCAGCCCCTCCCCTCCATTCCTATCTCCTCCAGAGCCAAGACTCCCCTGGGGATTCAATTCAACCTGATGGATTCAGTACAGGCAGGTCCAGTCCCTCCTTCCAGGCTGAGCAAAAGATCTTCCCTCCTCCCTCCTCCCTCCTCCTCCCTCCTCCTCCTCCCTCCTCCTCCCTCCTCCTCTTCCTTCCTCTCACCCTCCAGTCCTCCCTCCCAATCTATTCCCCATCCCCACATGCTCCAAATCAAGGTCTCCCATGGGGAGTCAGCAGAGCCCAGCACACTGTCTCTACGCAGGTCCAAGCCCTCCCTGTTACACAAAGGCTGTGCAAGGTGCCACAATGACAGGCACTGGGCTCCCGGCTCCCAAAAGCCTGCCCATGAACCAGGGATGGATCCCGACAACCCCCCCACACTGCCCAGGTGTCCCCTAAACAGTTTGAACTAAATAATTGTCTCCTGTATCCAGAGGGCCTAGTTCAGTTCCATGGAGGCTCCACAGCCACTAGTCCACAGTTCATGGGTCTCCACAAATGTGGCCAATCATCTCTGCAAGTCTTCCAATCATGATCTCCACATCCCCTGCCCACAGAATCCCCCTCTATCCCATCTACTGGATTCCCAGAGCTTTGCCTGGCGTATATAGGCAACACAACTTGGAATTTTGTATTTTTATCTCTTTTTTTGTCACTGGTGGAATTCACAAGGAAGTGGGATGGACATGGGAAGACAGGGAAGTGAATGTGTTCAGGGTGCATTATGGGAATCAATCAAATTACTATGTTGGAAAAAATTAATTAAAGTTTTGTGGTTGTCAGTGAAGTTGATTTATTTTGCAATCTGAATAGCAAATATGAGTATATTCCGAAGGTCTTACATTATGTTTGTTTATACTGCCTATCACTTTTCCTTATTTCTCACAGGTAAACATCCCATTATGCTCAGTGCTGTGTTTTCTAGGAAACTTTACAGCTCGACTTCCATTAGTGTGTTCACTCTGAAGTATTGAGAAATCACACAGTAGCATACATGGAAAGTAACTACCCCTGTCAAAAGTTTTGGGATAAGGTCTTCTTATGTGGTCAAGACCAGTCTGGAAACACTGAGTTTAAAGGACCTTCTGTATCAGCCTCCCTGTAGCTCCATGGAT
>NW_023411721.1:0-6189 GCF_903995425.1 Onychomys torridus | reverse complement strand
CTAGTGACAACTTATTCTCCAAACGCATGGCTACTGAGCAGTAGATTCCCTTTCAGAGTTGTCCCATTTTAATCCCTAGTAGTGTGGAGGTAGAGCCCTGTCTCCTGCTGTAATTGTATTAGACAGAGAAATAACAGCTGTAGTTCATATGGGTAGGCACCATTACTCCCTTCAAATTTCATTTTGCTTTTGTTACCACAGCAACTTTAGCTAGATTTTCATTAAAAAAAAAAAAAAAAAATCTATGGCTTGACTTTCGACTTGTCTTCATATTGTTTGGACAAATTCTCTCCCGTTAATGAACTGAATAAGGACACTTACCTCCTTCTATGCATAAAGGGTCAATGTCTTGCTCACAACCTTTCTACTTCAAACACAGTAGCCATCCTTCCAGTTTTCCTGAAGGGTAAACTTGGAAGCCACCCACCGTAGGGGTAACTTGCCTCTTTATTAAGTGGCTCATGTCAAGTGCCACTAAAGAGAATTATCCAAATCATAGCAGCTACGTGGCAGTGCCACCAGGAGACCTTTCAACTACAGTTTCTTTGTCTTAGAGAGCCAGTGACATGGAGACAGGTGGTTTTGGGGAAGAAAACCTCTAAGTGTCATTTCCTAAGCCCCTACTCCCTTTGTGACATAGAAATGGTGCTGGCTAGCTGGCAGTGTTTGTGCACTAACCTAACGCTTGGAACCCAAGCCTTCAACACACATTTCTCAAGTGAATGAACAAATACTGAATAGATTATATGGTGAAGTTCTGGGCACAGTAAAAAGCCAGCTGGTCTCTTTTAGTCTAGGAAAAATATCCAAGGCAGTTAGAAAGGGGATGAGCTGGACAGTGAGAATGGCTGATCCTTGTGTCTTTTCTTGAGGCCAACAGTAGGAGGGAACATATCTCTAGGCCCCACATGAGTAGCAGAGTCTTAAATGAAGCTACCACATCCTCCACAGCCATATGCTAATGGCCTGTTATCAAGGATCATGCTACTGGGAGGTGGTACTTAGGTGCTATGCTATAGACCGAGTGTTGGGGGAGTCTTTAGGTAACTATTCTCTTAAAGGGGACCGTTAGAGATGGATTTTTCTTTGGGCTACCAGCTCACAAATAATGACATGGAGACTTATTATTAATTATGAAAACTTGGCTTTGGCTTAGGCTTGTACCACTAGCTCTTATTACTTAAATTAACCAATTTTTCCTATGTTCTTTTACATGGTTCAGTTACCTTTATTCAGTACTTCCCCTCCCCTCCAGCTTGTTCTTCATCTGGCTGGCAACTCCACTTTCTTCTTCCCAGAATTCTCTCTCTCTGCCCTCTAACCTCGTCCTGCCTGGCTATTGGCCATTGAGCTCTTTATTAAACTTTACAGTGACACATCTTCACACAGTGTAAAGGAATATTCTGCAACAGATTGTGATTCCAAACTCTGTCGCCCTCCTCACTCCTGCTTCGAAAAGTGTGGTGATCAGTTTTGATTTTCTTTCATGTGTTCCTGTCTTGATATGTCATCTGGTCACAGGCTTAAAAGCTCACAAGCTACAGGGTCAGCTGTTCATAGGCTGGTATATGCACAGTGAGACAAAAAACCCTTCTCTCTCTCTCTCTCTTCTCTCTCTCTCTCTCTCTCTCTCTCTCTCTCTCTCTGCCAGAGCTGAGGATCAAACCCAGGGCCTTGTGCTCGCTTGGCAGGCAAGCACTCTACCATTGTGCTAAATCCCCAACTACTTCAACCCCTTCCCCTCCCTTTTCTCTTTATAAGCTGGTTATCTCAGAGTTTTGTTAACATGGTGGGCAGCAGAATATCACCTTCCATGTGGTGCTTGAGGAACAAAGGTGGAGAACCAGCCACTGGTCCACATCTGATGAACTACAAATGCTACCTCATGTTAGATTATTTCCTCAATGGTACCTTAGGGTTCTTCTTTCACTTTTCAGGGGTAAACCTAAGATCCCCTGTTAGACAGAATGCTGTCATGAAAAGGGGGGGGTAAGTTTCCTCCTGTGTTGAGGGGAGTGTGTAACTCCTTAGGGTTAGATCTTTTGGTTTACAGACATAGAGAATTCCAAACCAGACAAGTATCCATTGGAACTTTGAGACCATTTGCTCCTGACACTATTGTAATGGGAGAAAGGAATCTTCCAAGTGCTTATTAGAATGCCTTGAAAAGCTCTTTGAATGCCTAATGTTCTTAAACAGCATTTTAATGATTTAAGAGTAAATGAACCAGAAACCCATGGATTTAATTTCCCTTGAAATACATATACATTTAAAAATTAGGGGGGTACATACTCAGACAAAATATATTTGCAATTTGGGCACAGCTAGAACAGTCTCCAAGTTAACCGAGCCATGGCCCAGTGATCTGTACTCCATAGAGCTTTGCAGGGACAGTGGCTCAGGAAGCCTGTTGTCTCTCCAGCTGCTCAGAGACCAGGGTCTTCTTGTGTCTAGCTGTGCCCCTAAAGTTGTGAACAGTGACCCTGGGGTGTCACACTTGCTCAGACCACAAGGGCATAGTGTGATGGACTCAGAGAAGGCCCCTGTGTATAACCTGGACATCACAGGACCTTATGCAGCTGCAGGAACCTGAGGAGAGTTTCCTTGGCCAGAAATCTGGCTTTCCACAATACTGCCTGGCTCTACTGCTCCCAGATAGGGAGAAGAGCTCCTTCATTCTGTGTTTGAACTTAGAGCCTTTGCACTTCCAAAATGGATCATTTTTGTTTTTCTGGTTAACAGGCAGATAAGCTGTGAGGTTTGTGCTCTCAGGTTCTTGCTCTGTTTGTCTTTTGCTTGTTTAACCACTGCACTGAGTAGAGTAAGTAGGAGGTGCTCCTACCTCATACTCTCTGGTCCTGATCCTTCCTCTAAGCTCACTTCCTGTGTTTCTCCAGGATGCTTCTTTGATGACTTCAGACTACATGGGTGTCTAGACCCCCAGATCCTACAGTTTGCCTCAGCTGTGACCAATCTAGATGAAATTGCTAGGAGGACCCAGAAGAATCCATCTAATACTGGAAACCTAGGCAATGATGACAATGACTTACATCTTGAAAGAATTACACTGTGTGGGCCACTGTGTGCAGGATTTATATCCACTCCCTCAAACACTAAATTGATTCATTAATTGTCTGATGGTTCCTCAATCACTTGAGGATAAAAGACACTCTCTTCTTTCATCCAGCAGTAATAGAGTCTTTTCTCTGTGCCCAATAATACTGGGAACAGAAAACTATAGAATAGTGAGGACTAGCCAATGCCTATAAGGCCCTCACAATTAAATAGAAAAGGCAACATGTAGAAGGTAGCTGTTCCACCTTTGCTCAGGAAGTACTAACCCCATTGAGGTTCCCGGTAACTGTCATGCCTACGAGGTGGGGCTCAGAGAGGAGCCCTTAAGACTGGAGATCTGGATGTGCTGGCTCTCTTGGTTCCTGGATCCTGGATGCTGGAGGTAGATCGAGCAGAGTTCTCCAGAGAATGCCACTGGAGTGCACTATACCTTCCCGGACCCTGTAACCTATCCCTTTACTTGTAAGTTACCCCACAAAATAAACCTCCCTTTTAACTATGTGGAGTTGCCTTAATACTTCCACCATTAGCAACATTTAAATATTATACCATAGTAATAAACACTACTTATGTAGGGATTCTTGAGTCCTTATGTTCCCTACACGAACTTGTTTAATCTACAGAGTAATCCCAAAAGTTCATTTGATTAATTTGAATGATGGGACTGGTATACAGAGATGAAATTACCTGCCCTGGTCCATACCTGGTCCGTACCATACTAGTAAGTGATAGCAGAGCTAGGGTAGGAAGCCAAAGATTTAAGTGCAGAGCTATACTATTATTTATTTTCATTTTTTTGTTTTTATTTGTGGTGTATTTTATGTTGTGTGTGTGTGTGTGTGTGTGTGTGTGTGTGTGTACATGCACATGTGTGAGTGTGCTTATGTGCCTCTGTGCACATATCCGGAGGCCAGAGGAGAACCTTGAGTGTCCTACTGAACTGTTCTCTACCTTATTCTTTTGAAGCAGGGTCTCTAACTAAACCTAGAGCTAAGCTAGAAGCCAGTAAACCTCAACAATTCTCCTGCATCTGTTCCTCCTCAGTGCTACGGTTCCAAGTGTGGGGAACTACTCCTGGATTTTTACATGGTTCTGGGGATTTGAACGCAGGCTCTTACCTTTGCACAGCAAATGCTCTTACCCACGAAGCCATTTCCCCAGCCCCCAGAATTGTACTCTTCACATAGTTCTTCATGAGAGAAAAGTTTAATGCTACAACACTGGCATGGGTCATGGGAACGCGGTGAGTAGCCATAGAGACCACAGGAGATTTACTGAGAATAGCCAGAATATTGAGAACATCCAGTTGTGTGTAGAGATGTGTGGTATGCATGCTCTTCCTGACTCTTAGCCGAACTTCAGTAAACCCTCTCCCTTGACAAGGAGAGCATGTAGAATTGGAGCATGTCCTGACCAACCCAGGCACAAGGCATTGTGGAGAGCAAGCCCAGGGTAATTCAGATGTGAAACAGATTAAACTCATTTGTACTTCTCAGTCCTGTCCTCTTTGTGGGGGAGTGTTAACTCTGCTCTGCAAGTCAGCTCAGTGAATGTTGCCATTGTTTTGGATCACTACCCCAGCATCTTTTTTCCTGTTATCTAGAAAAGACATGTGTGATTAAAGGCAAATAGACTTGCACTTTTCTCCAGACTTTGGCTGTGCCTATTCTTAGAATAGTAATAGCAGTGGAAAGAAAAAGGAGCTAAAAGGAGTTAGGCTAAGGGGCTGGGGAGATAGCTCAATGGATATTTGTTTTGTAAGCCTGAAGACCTGAGTGAGGTTCCTAGAATTTATGTTAAATAGCTGAGCTAAGTAGCAAGTGTTTGTAATCCCAGTGCTGGGCAAGCAGAACAGGTTGATCCCTGGGTCCCTGGTCAGCCAGTTCACCCTATTTGTCAAATATTAGACGAATAATGCCCCTGTATTGAAAGAGATGGACAGTGCCTAAAGAATGATGCCTCAATTTGTTCTTTAGCCTCCATACTTGAGTGCACACTGTACACACACACACACACACACACACACACACACACACACACACGCACACCAGCTACACAATGATCTAAGCGAGGCACTGAGAAAGGAAAGTTTCCTCAGTGGGAGGGAGGGATGCTGGGTTGAGCATCCAGCCAGGAAGGCTGCTCTGGAGCTAGAAGTGTCCACTGCTTGCTTATATCTTCATTTCGTCACTTCTTTATTTGTTCCCCTCATCTTAAAAAAAAAAAAAAAAACAAAACAATAATACAGCCCAAATTGCGGAGTTGCTGAGAAATGCAAAATAAATAATGTATGCAAAACCTCTAGACGTGTGTTAAGAATTATCGGTAAACACCATCCCATTTTCTTGTCTAACTCAGTCCAATTCGAAGCAGATATAAAAGCTAGCTGCCTTCTAATTTGGGGGAAAAAAAAATTCTGACCACAGTTCATCTTGTCAAAGGCCATCTCCGTGGGTTTACAGTGTGTCTGGGAGATTTTTGCAGTACTTTTCTATCTCTTTTTCCTCCAGCTATAAATATGTTTATGCTTGTATGTTTTCTTGTTCTTAAAAAACTTGCAGTTCAGCATTAGCGTTTCCCAGCTTTGCCTTCAATGTCCCTTCCATATCTTTATGCGACACCTCCAGGGTGTGGGCAGTCACTCCAGGGTGTGGGCAGGCACTCCAGGATGTGGGCAGTCACTCCAGGGTGTGGGCAGGCACTCCAGGATGTGGGCAGTCACTCCAGGGTGTGGGCAGGCACTCCAGGGTGTGGGCAGTCACTCCAGGGTGTGGGCAGGCACTCCAGGGTGTGGGCAGTCACTCCAGGGTGTGGGCAGGCACTCCAGGATGTGGGCAGTCACTCCAGGGTGTGGGCAGGCACTCCAGGGTGTGGCAGTCACTCCAGGGTGTGGGCAGGCACTCCAGGGTGGGGCAGGAGCTCCAGGTGGGGGCAGGCGCTCCAGGGTGTGGGCAGTCACTCCAGGGTGGGGGCAGGCACTCCAGGGTGGGGGCAGGCACTCCAGGGTGGGGGCAGGCACTCCAGGGTGGGGGCAGGCATGGCGGGACTGTGTCAGCAAAGTCCCCTGTGGAGTAGGTCATGCCAGTGCCGCTTGTCCGACTGCCAGCCCCTCTC
>NW_023411720.1:0-8658 GCF_903995425.1 Onychomys torridus | reverse complement strand
ACAGGAGTTGGCCCCCTGCCGCTCACAGGCTGCACCACTAGGAAAACTTACTGGCTGTTACTGGCTGAAGTACTTAGGAGAAAGGGTTCTATACCTCCCCCAAGCTTCACAATAGAGCTGCCCCTGTGAGCCTCTCCTCTGCCATGTGGGAAAGTTGCCTTCCTCCCCTCACCCTGTGCCACCTGCAGCAGTTGGGGGAGCTGCCCAACTCCTCACCAGCTGCTGCACTTTCGAGAATGGACCCTGTACCTTGTCTGGGCTGCCCAGTGGAGTTGACCCTGTAGACAGGGACAAGGGTGAGCCAGCCATTAAGGCTAAGATTGGGATAGCTGGTACTGCCTACTCATCTGGGGTGTGGTGGTGGGGATCTAGAGAACACAGTAGGGCTGGCCCTGGTGGTGTAGGTGTGAGAGAGCTCATCTGAGGGCATGAAATCAGGAGAGCTGGCTCCATCCCTTGCTTCTTGCTACAGAGGGTGAGCTAGCTAGGGTAACCCTCACTCTGGTCCTGAGGACAGGGGAGAGCTGGCGGGCTGACCAACCATGCAACTACCCTGGCCCAGAACTATGGCTTGAGTTCACCCACTCCAACATCCACCCATCTATGACCTGCTTGAGCTTCAGGATCTCCATGACACAGGGCAACAACAGAATATCCAAGAGGAGTCCCAGTGAGGTCCCAGCATCAGTTGTGTAGCAGAAACCAGAGGCCCTGAACCAGACCAATGACTCTTTACAATGAGCACTTACAAGTAAAGATATGGATAAAGGGTAAAATGTCTGACTCTGTCACACTACAGCTTCCATAAAGAGATACATCTACCTACTACCTATCTATCTATCTATCTATCTATCTATCCATCCATCCATCCATCCATCCATCCATCCATCCATCTATCATCTATCTATCTATCTATCTATCTATCTATTTTTTCTCTTAAATTTTATTTTAGTTAATTTTGTGGGGAGGTTGCAAGGCAGAGGTGGATACAAAGGGATGGAGAGATCAATGGGACCGAGGTGCATGAGGTGAAAGACACAAAGAATAAACAAGAAGTTTAAAAAAATAGAAAAAGGGCTGAGAGATGGCTCAGAGGTTAAGAGCACTGTGTGCTCTTCCAAAGGTCCTGAGTACAATTCCTAGCACCCATCTGTAATGAGAACTGGCGCCCTCTTTTGGTGGGCAGGGATACATGCAGACAGAATACTGTATACATAATAAATAAATAAATCTTTTTTAAAAAATAGAAAAAGAATTTTATAGATGCTTCAGAGACAGTCCTGGTATGTAAACATCTACTTCCTGGTTTGCAAATGAGAAAATTACAATTAAGAACGTTACTGCTGGGGTTATATCCAGGTGTGACTCCTGTTTTCTTCTTTGTTATAAATCAGTCTTAGTCTCCAAAGGGAGAGAAATACTCAAACTGTCAAGGGTTCTGAGAATGTGATTTTCATCCCTGCGTTTCCCCTGAAGCCTAAGATGAGTCATGACATTTTAAATACCGTAAGATCGTTGCCCATTCCCACCTGGCCTTGAGGATAGTGGACGTAGTGTGGGTGGTCTGGCTGGGTCCCCCATGAGCAACTATTAATGATGTCAACCATCCACATGTTTCTGAAGCCCTTTGCCTTGTCTAATGGGGGTGGTAATGTTGCCTGAAATGTTGGCATCAGAGACAGTGTGTGTGCCAATCATTCAACCCCTGGCATGATGGTCCAAGAATTGCTTCTCCTGATCCTAGCTTCCCATGTTCTGAGAACTCCAAAGTGTTACCTGAGTTTTCCAGTGTCTACTTACACTGGATCAGGGAAGGAACTGGTGACAGACCATAGGAATGGTCCTACCTGAGCCCAGCTTAGTAACTAGGCTTATTCGGGTTACTCACAGGAGTATGTTTAAGGGGCTGCTTATAGGAGAGTGGGGAACATAAAGACAGCTGTCTCACAGGACAACACTCCAGCATGGGTGACAACTCACAAAAGTTGTGTATCTGGAGATCACTGCCAAGTTTTGGGTGGGCCAACAGAAAGCTTCATTCAGAAATGATAGCTACACGGCATTCGACCCCTTCCCCCAGCTCTTACATTGTTTGTTCCCTCCACATTCCCATAATGTTCCCTGAGCTTTGAGGGGAGTAATATAAATGTGTGACGACTCACTTTTGATTACGGTTGTGCACAGCCCCACTTTGCCACTGCCATGGTCACTTGTTACGGGACCTTGACTGGGTATCAGCCTCGATGGATACTGCCCAGTACATGATTTTTCCTTCACACTGTCCAAGGCTAGAAAAGCCATCTACAGGTGTGAACACAAACGTTTAGAAGTCAACTAACAGGAGCATCTCATCTGATTATCAGAATGAGAGATTTATCCTTCCCCGGGCAGTTCCATGTTGGACATCTCTCTTTTCCTGGAAAGGACCATCTAAGGATGTTCTCAGAAGACTCCTCAGAAAGTCCTGCTGGACTTCATCTCCCATGTGAATGAATGGAGAACATGCCAACGTTTTTGCCCTCTTTCCCCCACTCCTCTCACTCCCCCACCCAGAGTCAGCACCTCTGTGTATGGCTATTCATTGAGCTCGGCTAGATACAACAGGCATCTCGGGGCAGCGTGGAAATCTTTCTTATAAGGGTAATAAACCCATGAGAACAGCAAGCCATCAGTTAATCAGAACGACAGTCTGAAGGGCCATTCTGTTTCTGTGTCCAAATTGACAGGGACACCAGGAAAAATATCATCCTTGAAGCTCTCCCAGGGATTGAGAAGAAAACAAGAAGTCATCTTGTGTAAGAATGATGCTGTTCAGCTGTTTGTCTTGGCCCCTCTACAGTTCAGCCTCATGCACATCTGCACACAGATCCCGAGCTCAGTCATTCCATAAGAAGGAATAGGTCTGAGCTCCGCTCAGCCTGACAGAAATGAATGTCTCAGGGTAATTTAGCTGTACCACAGGTAGCAAAGTCTGGAGGAAATGGGTCTCTGTGGAGTGAGAAGTCAACTAGAAACACAGCAGAGGACTTGCTCTCTGACAGCTTGAGAGAAAAGGTCAGGATAAAGAGAAGTCAGGGAGCCCAGGGGAGCCAGCTGGCTAACACAACAGAAACTGAGTATGTCCAGGGATCCAGCTCGGCTTGACTGAAGCCTCACAACCATAAGAAAGGTCACGAATAACACTGACCTGGTTTCCCTACATGGTTCCTGCAATTTCAGTGGCTCATGGGCCTTTACAACTATACTCCAGTGCTGTGAACGTTAGAAATATGCCTGGCATCCTTGCTGTCAGCTGAGATAAGAGGAGGCACATTCTTCCTCTGATAAATGTCACCATTATCCTCCCTCTGGGCCAAGTAGAGCCACCAGGCTTCCTGCTGCCCTTGTCCCTGGAGTGGTCCACGGCTCCCTATTAAAAAAAAAAAAAGTCAACCTTTGCATTCTCTCCTCCTCCCACACAACATGGAAGCCTCAGCAAGAAGAAGAAGAAGAAGAGAAGAAGAGAAGAAGAAGAAGAAGAAGAAGAAGAGAGAGAGGAGGAGGAGGAGGAGGAGGAGGAGGAGGAGGAGGAGGAGAGGAGGGAGGAGGAGAGGAGGAGGAGGAGGAGGAGAGGAGAGGAGGAGAGAGGAGGAGGGGAGAGGAGGAGGAGGAGGAGAGGAGGAGGGGAGGAGGAGGAGGGAGGAGGAGGAGGAGGAGGAGGAGGAGGAGGAGAAAAGGAGGAAGACCATGTCCTTAACAGACTTTCTGGCTGAGGATGAGGGGAGGTGAGCTGCTGAAGGAAGCACATTTGACCCCAAACCAGTCAACTGGACTAATGAAACAGATGCTCTGGCAGGATGTGCCCATACACTAGTTAGTAATGACAAGGATGTGTATCAGGGCCCTCTGATTGGCCGTTCCACCCTGTTCACTGCTCCATGCACTGCTTGGGAACCCAATGTCAGCTGGAGTAGTCTTCCAAATTGTTATCTACTGTTTTCCCAAGGAATCTGCCCTATGATGATGGGACAGACAACCTCCTCAGGAATTCTCCAAAGGACTAAACATCAGTGCAGCACACTTACCTCATGAACCCAGCAATCCAGAAGGGTTGAAAGGCTTTCGATGTGCTGACTTGGAGGATCTGGGTTCCCTGCTCAGTCCCTCAGTCTCAGTGAGTAGTCTCTAGGAAACAGAAGGCCTGGAGGTGTTTTGCTGAGATAAAGACAGGATGACTGTTCTTTGAATACCTGGTAGAAATCAAGATTTTGACAAAACAGATAGCAGACTGTAGGGCCAGAACCAGCACAGACAGCTTGAATAACTATCCAGCTCAGAGAGCAATGATCTCTTGGCGACAAGTATTGATATGATTAAGATTGAGACCAGTACTGGGATGGAGTTTGGGTACTAGGATATGCATTGGGTACTGGGATGGCATTGGGTACTAGGATGGGCATTGGTACTAGGAATGGGCATTGGGTACTAGGATGGGCATTGGGTACTAGATGGGCATTGGGTACTAGCATGGCATCAGGGTACTAGGATGGGCATTAGCCAGAGTATGCATGACAATGGGGCTGAGATTGACAGATTCCAGAGGCTGCAGAGTCCATGACTGAGGCTGCGACTCCTTGACAGGCAGAAGAAGAACATTTGGTAGTGGAATCTGTAGGGTGATGACTACAGAGGAGTCAGGGGCCACCATGAGACCAGGAAGAGAGACAGGATGACAGGGTATGGACCCAGAGATGATCTCTCTCTCAGAATGATTATGGATGTGATGATAGAGGTATCCCCACATGACCCAACCCAGGTCAAAAGCCTCAGAGTACTCCTGAGGAAGAAGGCTCCTCGTTGAGCACTTCCGGTCCGGCTGAGTGGATTCTGTGGAGGAGCAAAGACAGTTGACACAGCTGCTGGAGAAGGAAACGGAAGAGCAGCAACAGAGAGGGCAAGAACAACTGCAGCCTCAGCTGGGTGAGCCAGAACTGCACCACAGGTCCAGAGGAGGAGGGGAGAAGAGGAAAGGGGAGCGGGCATGTAAGTGGGGCAACGCAAGGCATTTCATCTCATACACCAGAAGCCATGGCCTGAGGAATCACTGCTTTTCTCAAGGGAGCCATCTCTGACATCGTTGATTCCTGCTCCACCTTTTCCTACTGCCCTCCCCTCTGGAGGTCAGAGTGTCTCAGCTGATGGACTGGGGTGGTGAACAGGGGTGTGTAAATAGGGGGATTTGAGCTGCAGTCCTTCAGCCTTGGCTTGGGTGTTTTCAGGTGTCCATTGTAAAAGGACTCCAGACCTTAGCACAGCTGACCATGATGGAAGCCCCACCATTCAGGTCATAAAACTCAGCATGTAGACAGCACCCCCTGACAAAATGGAAACAAAGACTTAATCCAACAAAGTCTCTAGTTCTCAGAAAGTCTCTAAATGCACTAAATTCTCTTATTTACTTGTGTATTTTGCTCCTGATTAACTGTTCTAACTGAAGTATGTCAACCCAGGATATGGTTTTTGTGCTTAAAAGCTCACCCTGAGAAAGTCTCAGGGCTACACTGGGATACTGAACACCCAGTGTAGTCACTGGCCGGCCCATAAAGACTTCTTATTGGCATAAACCCATGTCTGAGTAGTCCCCTCTGGTGGCTACCCCACAACACTGTAAGTTTCCTTTACTGGAATCGCACAACAGTGCTCTGGTCTATCATGTGACCAAGATGGTGTGTGGTAGTCTGCTTTGGAGAGTTGGTTTCTTGACTTCCTTCAAAGTGGAGAATAGGGATTGGAGATTTAGCTCAGTGGTAGAGCGCTTGCCTAGCAAGCACAAGACCCTGGGATCGGTCCTCAGCTCCAGAAAAAAAAAGAAGAAAGAAAGAAAAAGAAAGAAAGAAAGAAAGAAAGAAAGAAAGAAGAAAGAAAGAAAGAAAGGAAGGAAGGAAGGAAGGAAGGAAGGAAGCAAGGAAAAAGGAAGGAAGGAAGGAAGGAAGGAAGCAAGGAAGGAAGGAAGGAAGAAGGAAGTGTAGAATAATGGGAAGAGCAGTTGAAGGTCCTGGTTTCCCTGGCAACACTGTAGCTTGACCTGTGTGCTTTGATGTGCACTGCTGTAGGCACCAACTCCAAAGATGGCAGGTGTTCCTGTTGCAGGAAGTCAGGTACCTGCAGGAAATGATTCCCTGGTATCCCGTGTGAGCCCTAAGCTTACTGTGCAGGATCCATGGTTTAGTGTGCTGCTGCAGTGGACATAGCAAGCCACTTATCCAGTGGACTTGATGGCCAGTAGCTAGAGAGTGGGCTTTTAGAGAGATACCCATGGTTGAATGCGGTCATGGACAATGAAAGGTAGTTTGCCCTCTTTGTCTATTTTTCTTCAGATAATTGCATCCAAGAGAAAGTGGTTCTATCCCTCTCTCCCACTTTGCTCCTCTGTTAAAATAAAACAAGGGTTGACTGAAGCTCCTGAACATATGTAAAACTTGTACAAAGTGTCTTCTGTGAAAATGACTCACAATCTGTAGACATTACTTAGGAGATGCCTTGAGTTGGAAAATCCCATCCTTGGGGTTGAGAGATTTTTGGCTTTCTCCAAATAAATTGACTCTTTAAATATAAAAACAAAGATTACAGCAGGGTCATGCTGACACTGTCGTCCATTTGGTCGCATGTCACCATCTCTTGTGCTGCTGGTTGTTTCTTATTACAGTTTTCCCCAAAAGTCAGCAATATTTATTTAACCAACCCTGGAACACACCTCTCCTGCCTGTGAAGAAACCTGGGACCCCTGGTTCTCATGAGTCTGATTCTTCCAGAGAAACAGTTGTAGAGAGTCCTGAACATGCAGAATGCGTTCTCCAGCCTCCCATGGGCAGCGGTGAGTCAACCCCCTCTTGCTTTTACATGGACAGACCCAGAGTGAGCAACTTACTTGGATCAGGTTGTCCCAAGGATTTGAAAATTCTCCAACCCTATTTGATGAGATATTAAATGCTGACCTCCAGCTCTTCCATCAGAGGTTTCCTGGGACCACACTCTTACAATATATATGCTTACCATACCTCCTCCTGGCATCTAAAACTAAAATAAAGTATAAAAGGGCCACTGAGGGACTGCTGCATGAGTTAAAGACCTTGGGCCACAGAATGTCGGCTAAGAAAGCCTGACTTTGTACATAAGAGGCTTCCTATCTTGATACGTGCTGAGGAGAGGCAAAAGAAGCCAGTCTCAGAGTAGGATTGCTGTCATCCTTCAGATCCCAGCTCCAAAGACTAAGAGGCAGGTTCAAGAGTCCCTAGTGTGTGGATAGGTATTGCTGCCTCTGGATACCAGAGTTTGTGGAAATAGCAAGACCTCCACACAAGGTGGGGAGGTCACTGACCCCCTCATCTGGACAGACCCTAACCAAGAGGCATTTGAAGCTTTAAAAACAGCTCTGACTTAGCTCCAACCCTAGCACTTCCAGATGTCTCCAAACCTTTTCATCTGTGTGTCCACAAAACAAAAGACATTACAAAAGACATTCTAACCCAAACTTTGGGGCCATGTAAATGCCTGTGACATATATTTTCAAACCTTTGGACTCTGTAGACACAGGATGGCCCACCTATCTAAGAGCTGTGGTGGCTACTATTAATCTAAGAAAAAACAAAACAAATCAAGTTAACTCTAGGTCAGGATCTTACACACAGCATCCCACACTGTTGAGGCTCATCTCTGAGGAACACAAAAATGCTGGCTGTCTAATGGTCATGTGACTCAGTACTTGGCTCCAATCTAGACCACCTTCTAGTCCAGTTTAAGAAGCCCACTGCCTTCAATCCTGCTACCCTTCTGCCTGATTTCAATACACAGGTCCTCATCCATGACTGTCATAAGATGAAAGATGAAACAGTTACTTTAACTAAAATGTTTTTAGCCAAGCCAGGTCCCTCAGTCCAGAGAGTAAAACTGATTGACATGTCCCAGGTTCAGATGGGAAAAAGGAAAGTTCATCACATACATGAACAGTCACTATGCTTTTACTACTGTGCATGTCCACAGTATGATCTGTAGAAAAAGATGGCCTCTCACTCAGGGAAAAAGGCATTAAAAACAAAGAGAACATCTTGGCTCTCCTAGAGACTATTTGGCTGTCCTCTAGGAATACTTGTGGTCATGTTTTCTTATTTACAGTGATTGTTGACCATGTTTCTTTTGTCAAGTTCATTTGCACTGAAATCTGTCCCCTTTTATTAGCATGACTTTAGCTAGTCAGTCAGAGAACATCACAGTGAGACCATGAAAGGTCCACACCCACACGAGCTTGCAGGCTAGCTTGTGGACCCTCTGCAGAGTACGAATAGACTGGAGTGTTCACAACCCTTGAACAGTCTCTGGGTTGAGCAGCAGGATGGAGCTGCAGACTCAAATGCTTGGAGAAGTGGAGTAGGGGTCTCTAACTTGGGTCTGTCCCACCTGAACATCCTGAAGATCTGCCAAATGTCACTCAGAATGGCTGTCACTTAAGAGTTTTGGATGATCTAGAGGTAATTTTAACCCAATGGAATGTGACCTTGATGCAATGGGAAACATTAGCTGAATGAGCTCTCTGGGGAGTTGTGTGGACACCGCATCCTCTAGTGGAGGGGTCAGCTGCCAAGATGTCTGGTCACCATGGTCACCCTATCACAGTCCAAACAC